>NW_024609870.1:345533-628267 GCF_016920785.2 Ixodes scapularis | reverse complement strand
GCCGACGTCGTGTTCGCGCTAACAGTGTCCGACAGTGCACATAAGTACACGTACGAAGCAGGGGCGGATCCAGACCTCCATTTCAGGGGGGGCGGTTCCTCGGTGTAAGACGGCGGGGAGGGGGGGGGGGGGGGGAGTGTTTATATTTTTGTGGAGTTATCGTTTTTACTAAACTCTGATAACATAACAGATCTTGAGAGCTTTTGTATCGGTTTACCGGTCGGGGATGAACTCTTTGAATTAAAACCTTTCGGGTGACCACGCTAGAGGTAAGTATCTAGAAAATTGTGGTGGCACTATCCTTTCTGAACACCATAACGCAAGGAATTTTGTAGTTCATAGGAAACGGGATTACTCCATTCGCGTGGCAGCGCGCTAGAAATAGAAAAAGAAGTTTAACTACTGGGGATGAATGTTTGGTGCTATAGCGGCTGTGACAGTTGCAGACAGTGTAACTTGATGGCTCAGATATCCCCGGCAGGGCTACAACTTTTGGGCTCCTTTTGCTTGAATATTTATATATTCTCGTTACACCCGCAGAGTATGTACGGAGAGCCAGCCTTTGCCAACTATACGGAGGAAGCTCATGCAGCTAATGACAATGCGAAAAACGTTTCAATCTAAAACTCGGCTGTTCTTTTGAGATTAAGCTTGGCATAGTAAAAACATGGTTTTAAAACATACTTTTCATTGTCGCCGGTTGCTTCAATGGAGCGAGTACGTTGCAAACAAGCGACAAAAATGGCCCGGCGGCTTCGATGCTGCTCGCGGCGTCAAAACACTGTTGACGCAGCGAGCGAAACGAACGCTGCCAGGCAAGTTCATCGGTTGTTCGCCGTATATTTGGAATGTCCAGTGCGCGGCACATGCGGCATTGCCAACCCAAACTCGTGTTTTCACGTGTTCTGGATGCAACTCGAGAGAACGGAAGCGAATGATTGTTGAATATTTTTGAAAGCATGTTGCAGTTCGGCAACTATAACTTTTAAACTTAGACAAGACCTTCAACCAGTAATGTATCCTTCCAAATTATATTCAATTGCACTTCGTCTGGATATTTTCTGCATGAAAGGAACACTTAATTGTTTCTTGGTAGTTAGCTCATTCGTCAGGGTCGAGAGGACAGGTGCAGAGATATGATGGGGCAGAGCGGTTGTCTGGTCGGCGAATCTCAACTGGGCTAAAGGCCGATCACGACTGCAGCATGGATGTTTGGGAGTAGGCGTTGACTCGAACGGGCACAGGCACTGTCTATTTAATTTATGTATAGTCGCATCTTTGAAAGGGCTCGTTTTCCAAAGTCCCTAGGTAGGGAATTCGAAGCCGCAGTTGCAAACCAGCAAGACCCCCCGCCTCTGTTCCGTTCAACATACACATATTCGCCCCTGCAAAGCCGCGCGAAAGCTCTGCCGTCAATCCACAGAAGCCGCGTTTAACTCGAAAAGTAAAGACGGCGCCAAGGGGAGACAAGGGGTAGCGGCGGCCTTTCCTAAAATATGTCCCGTAAGTTGAAACGGCATTGTATACAAATAAATGCCTACGGGCGTCGGCTTGAGGACCCCGTGTAAGCCTCGTAACGTTTATCTTTCTTTTATTAGCTTCCGCCACGGGAAGTCGTACCGCAGGCAGTATGAAGCCCATTAGAGGAAACATGTCCCCCTTCTGGCGCTCGTCGGCTTCTTTCTGTATTCCGCGCTGCGGCGCTGATCCTCAGTGAGGGATGGAGGCGAGGACGAAAGCGGGCTTATGTTTAAGCCAAGGTCGTGGGGGAAGTCCGGAGCGTCTTCAGGAGAAGCTCAGACCCAGACTACACTGTACCCAGAGCATTTGCTTCCTCTCTCAGTTGAGAAGAAAAGCAATTGGTCACCTGGTTGTACAAGCTGCATCCCCCCCCCCCCCCCCCCGCCCCCCGCCCCCCCCCTGGAACGTCTCCTCGTGGTACGTCACCTCCGTGCTTCCCTTGGCAAGGAGCGCACCGTGCCAATAAGATACCTTTAGTGAGCCCGTGGGCGACAGCATCTCAAAGCAAGCCACAAAAGACATGCCAAAAGACAAGCCCAGAAGCACGAAGAAACCATCAAACGAAAAGTGATGAAAAGGCGGCCGCTAGAGAGGAAGGATAATCCGCTGTGTATAGGATCGTACCCTTGAGGAAGGCTGCTTGGCGTCTGCGTTTGGGAGCTTTCAGGGCACAAATTTTTCGCAGACAACCTCCAAAGAGAGAGAGGGAGACAGAGAGAGAGAGAGAAAGGGGACTAGATAGTTGAAGGTATTTTCCCCCCGTGCTCGACGTGCTGGCCTTCTTTGGAAGTGTGCCTGCAGTCGAGGACCCTGATATTTGGTGCGCCTCCCCACTGACTCTCCACTTCGAAACTCCTGGCGCCGTCCCTGTCGGGAAGACGTATACAGTGACCTTGGCGGAGATAAACCCCACTTTGGAAGCGCCCAGCAGGCGCGTCCACCCACCGCTGTTTTAATCTTTTGTCCCTCGCGTCGATTGCTTACGTTTCTTCTTCGAGCTGACGAAGAACCCCGGGGGGGGGGGGGGGGGGGGGGGGGGGGTGCCTGGCGAGGCGTTTGGGGGGGGGGGGCGATCGCCCCCACCGCACCCCCCCCCCCTTCCCCCCTTGGATCCGCCACTGGTACGAAGCCGTTTTAGCACCGTTTTTCATGCGATGAATTTGAAAGAAAAACGCCGTAACTGACCAATTTTTTCGTCGGCCTGACTGAGAAATGTTCTAAGCTACCTAGTACGTACGAATTATTTGGGATATTTGCTCTTATGATCGAGCGCAGGGAGAAAATGCACTCACTTTTTCCCATATGAATGGATTACCACAAGTCAATTTTGGACTGGTTGCTGTCTGCTTCAATTTGCGTCAGCACACTGGCGCCACTTGAACCTCTAGCGTACATTATAATAACTCTATGGACGCCACAGATGATCTTTTTAAAGTCGAATTTTCCACTAAAAGTTCGAAAAAGTCGAACCTGGTCGAACTCGAACCTCGGCCGGTTCGCGACACCCCTACTTTTAATCGCCGTAGTCGTCAGTTGTGCAACCCACCATTACTAGATCAACTCAGTTATGGAACTTCCCATAGACGCTGTACATTGGAGGGGGTCCGAAACCGTGTCCGATTTTTTGGCAACTAGGTGGCGCTCCCGGCGCATTATTCCACGCGTTTTCGTCTGCTGCTGCTCCGCGGCTGCTTGCGGGTCCCGACTGCTCTCGAGGTTCAGCATGGTTTTTGGTTAATTTTTGCTCTTTCGCCTATAAAAATTACAATCTGAGCATGAAAAGCGCTACGACCGTTTTGGCATACGCTTTGCATTATTGTGAAATGATGCTGCCTTAGCTGTGCTGACAGCGCGAAGCGTTTCGAACAACCCAAATGCGTCGGCGCCACAATCCGGTGGCTACAATCAGGGCAAGTTTGTACATACTGTATTAGTATATGTAGTATTTAAATTTTTCCATTTTAGTAATTGCCACACTAACCAGATGGCGCCACTGACCGCCACACCAATTCCCGTGGCTAGGCGGCGCTAGTCTACACCCATCGGGCCCATGCCCCCGGGTTGTTTCCTTCTAAATAAAGAGTACATGTTTGGACCCAGACGCTAGTGGACGTGTCCTCCTTCCTCCGGGCGTTCCCGCCCTTGGGCCCCGCCGGCGCCCGCCGCATCGCCTCGCTTTGGCATGTAAAGCGGGTTTCACATGCAGCGATTTTGGCCCTAAAGCGGCGCGATTTCTGCCGTCGCGGCGCTCGTGCCGCTGAATTGCTGGTGCTGGCTAGAGCGCCACTCTAGGGCCAAAACGGCAGAAATCGCGCCGCTCTAGGGCCAAAACCGCTGCATGTGAACTAGGCTTAAGATTGCATCCCCTTTTAGCAGGCCGCCTCGGCCCTGCGTTTCCTTTTTATTTCACGGGTGACCGATTTTAATTACTACATTTCTGGCGACGAGATTTACAACAGTATACAGTATTAGTATACATACTGTATTAGTATAGTGTACATACTGTACCAACTGCAGCAGAAACAATTTGAAAGTCGTCTGCTACTGTCAGAAAAAGCGCCACGAACATCCGTAAGCTCAGCAGTGAGTAGGCCAGATGCAACGGCCATGTACGATCTCTATGGCAACGGCCACAAGCGCGCCGTCAATGATGATGATAGCGAGTATTAATGCGGAGCGCGCGCCCTCTAACAGGCGCCACGCAAAGGGACCCCCCTTAATAACGTTGGTGTAACCTGTGCTTCACTGGAATCACCAGTTCTTCCATGCCCATGGCAACCTAACTTTTGAGAATCCGCCAGGTTGAGCGAAATTTCCCTATTTTGTGATTGGCCGTCCATCAATGGGGCGGAGCGCCGGCGTCCCCCGTCTCCCGTGGCGCCAGGGACGTGGGCTCGAGCGCAAGCAGTGATCACACCAGTCGCGAGATACATTCTGTTTAATCTGCCATCGTGCAGGCCCTTTTATAGCCGAACCCAGGTGGCAGGTCCAGCCAGCAGTGACGTCATGTGATGTCATAACCGATACATCTTCCCTCTTGAGACGGAGTTCACGAGTTCTTGATGGAAGTTTTCGTCGTAACTCAGTCTTGTCGGAGGGTGACGCCGTCTTGCTGACCTGCGGAATTGTCCATGGACGTGTCCATGGTGTGGGTTGGGATAGCTCGAGGCAGTTGTTTGGCTGGTTGGGGGTGGCAGTAGCGGTGATGTAAGTGTTGTTGACTCGGGTGCCTGGTACAAAGGGTGTCCGTCATCTTCGTCGTCGTCACTGTCGCCGTGTAGGCAGAAGGATTCTTGAGTTTGTTTCAGATGCAGCCTGTTTCTACGAAATACGCGGTTGTCTTCTGAGATAACGTCATAGGACCTCGGCGCAACTTGACGGAGCACTTTCGCTTTAACAATCCAGCCAGTCGGAGATGCCACTCTGACAATATCACCTGGCCGGAGAGCACGCAGACAATGCCCACCATCATTTTGTTTGTGCTTCCTCACTTGCACTCCTGGCGTACGAGAAAAGTCTGGCACGCGGGATCGCAGCCTTCGACCCATGAGGAGCTCACCTGGAGTCCGGCCATCTTCTAGTGGAGTTGTCCGATAATTAAGGACACCCAGCCAGAAGTCTTCTTCCCCTTCGGTGGTTTTCTTCAGAATACGCTTTGCTATTTGGACGCCTTTTTCGGCTAGCCCGTTTGAACGTGGGAACCGAGGACTTGATGTTGTATGCTGGAAATCATAGAGAGAAGAAAACATCTTAAATTCTTTTGACGAGAATTGTGGACCATTATCTGAGCACACTTCGATGGGTAGACCGTGCCTCGCGAATGTGGCACTTAATTTCTGAACTACAGTTCGCGCTGTAGTGTCATCAAGTGGCTCAACTTCGAGGAAGTTTGAGTGTGCGTCATACGTAACCAAATATGGCTTGCCTGCATATTCAAATAGGTCTACGCCAACCCGCGTCCAGGGATTAGAAGGAGTCTCACGCATTAGCAGTGGCTCACTAGGTTGAGAATAAGCATGTCGCTGACAGATGCTACATCTACCGACCATAGACTCTATGTCCGCATTTAGGCCGGGCCAAAAAACAAGGCGACGAGCTTTGGCTTTGCATTTAGAAATTCCTTGGTGACCATCATGAATGCGCTTTAACATTTCAGATTGCATCGACCGAGGAACGACTACTCGTTCTCCTTTAAACACAATGCCTTTAAGAACAGACAGCTCTGGTGTCATGTGTCGAAAAACGCCATCGATCGTTTTGTTGTTAGTGATTGCTGTAACCACCTTCTGCAGTACAGGATCTTGTGCAGTTGCTTCCTGCAGCCTCTTGACGGTCGTTAGCGACACTCTGTCGAAGAGTATATTGGTGGCATGTATCTCCACATCGTCCGAAACATCCTCGTTGTTTGTTGTTTTTGGGGCTCTGGACAGCGTATCGGCCAATATCAGATCCTTTCCTGGAACAAACTGGAGATTGAAGTCGTATCTTAGCAGGCGAAGAAAAAAACGTTGAAGTCTGGGTGGCATCTCCCCCAACGCCTTGCTGGCGATCTGAATGAGCGGCTTATGATCAGTTTCGGCTGTAAACTTGATGCCATAAACAAACGGGTGAAATTTCTCGCAACCAAAGGTTAGGGCAAGGGTCTCTTTTTCAATCTGTGAATATCGGGACTCGGCATCTGTCAGAACTCGGGAAGCGTAGGCAATTGGTCGCCACTCTTTACCATGACACTGAAGCAGCACCGAACCTATTCCAAATCTGGATGCATCCGAAGACACCTTGGTGGGCTTCATTGGGTCGAAAATTGCCAATTGGGGATGTTGTGATAGGGACTCTTTTAGTTCTTCAAATTGTTTTTGGTGACTTGGAAGCCATTCAAATATAACGTCCTGTCTTGTCAGCTCTCTGAGTACTTTTGTATTTTCTGCTACGTGTGGTAAGTATTTGCTGAAGTAATTAATCATGCCTAAGAGACGCTGGACCGCTTTCTTGTCTTCAGGCGCCGGCATGTCCAACAAACTGCTGATTAACGCAGGGCTGGGCTTGATGCCCTCGGAGCTGATCACGTCGCCCAGATAAGTGACTTCTGTTTGGGAAATTTTGCATTTTT
Organism: Ixodes scapularis; assembly: GCF_016920785.2. NCBI lineage: Eukaryota > Metazoa > Arthropoda > Arachnida > Ixodida > Ixodidae > Ixodes > Ixodes scapularis. The sequence goes on along the minus strand of NW_024609870.1, from coordinate 621,636 downwards.
CTGCGTTGAACGTTAGCCCGGCAAGCTGGGCTACTTCCAATGTCGTCCTTAATCGAATGTCGTGCTCCTCTTGGGTGCGGCCCCAAATCAGAAGATCATCAATATACACATACACCCTTGAAGTCCCTCGAAAATTTCGCTTAGTGTTTTTTGAAATACTTCGGGTGCCGATGAAATATCAAAAGGAAGGCGCAAGTAGCGGTATCTGCCAAATGGTGTAGCGAACGTGCAAATTTTTTATGTTTCTTCGTCCAGGGGGATTTGATGAAAACCTGCTTTGGCATCTAATGTTGTAAAGAACTTCGCTCCTGCTAGTTCTGCCTCTATGTCTTCTCTGCGAGGCAGCTGATAGTGCTCGCGTTTAATGCTTTCGTTTACCCTTCTGGGGTCCATGCATACACGTAGACTTCCATCTTTTTTCTTAACAATTACGAGAGGACTCACCCAGTCAGTTGGTTCGTCGACTCGCTGGATGATTCCTGCTTTTTCCATCCGTCGGAGTTCAGTGCGGAGGGGCTCCCGTAGCGCCAGGGGCACTCGTCGAGCAGGCTGCACGGATGGCTGGGCATCTTCCCGAAGAACCATATGGTAATGGCGCTTCACACATCCGGTTCCCACAAAAACTCTGGAAAACTCGTCTGCAATAGATGGTTTTGCGTGGACGGTACATACGCGCGACACAAGTCCAAACACCTCACTTGCTTCTAGTCCTAGAAGTGGCTGGCGACCATTCTTCACAACGAAGAAATCGACGTACGCTTCTTTTCCTTTGATCTTGAGCCGAAGTCTCGTCATGCCGAAGTGTTTTATCAGTCCGCCATCGTAACTACGAAGTGCAGCTCGATTGGGCTTTAACTCTGGTGCTTTGTGCTGCTTAGCGTACAGTGAATAAGGCAGCAAGTTTGCCTGAGACCCCGTATCCACTTTGAGCATGATTTGCCCTCCTCCCGCAATTGAAGCGCGTACGATCCAGTCTGCCTGACTTTGTGAACTCTTGACGCCAACATTCAGAATATCAAAGTCATCATTCTCAGACAGCTGTCTGCTGTATTCACCGTTGCTGTTCTTGCTTATACAGCAGTTCTGCGTCTCTGCCACTTGCCGACCCGCCAGACAGCACGCAGCAAAATGATTGCTTTTTCCGCAGTTGTGGCAGGTTTTCCCTGAGGCGGGACACCGTTGAAAGTCGTGAACGAAATTGCAACGACCACAGCGGTTCCTCGACTTGTTCCGCATCTGTCCTGCATTTGTTCTTCTGACTGCATCGGCCTGCTTCTCATCTGTTTCCCAGGCTTGATTCTGTTTTTCTGAAACTTCTGCAGCTTGGCATATTCGTATCGCTTTATCAAGCGTGAGGTCAGCTTCCCGTAGGAGCTTTGTTCGCAATTTTTTTTCAGAAATTCCAAAAACGATTTGATCCCGCAGCATCGAATCTGTAATGCTTCCGAAATTGCACGACTGGACTTTGGTTTTTAAGCCTCGAAGGAACTGTTCAAAAGGCTCACCTTCTTGTTGCTGCGTGACTCTGAAGACATACCGCTCGTAGGTCTCATTCTTCCGTGGAATGCAGTAGGCTTCAAACTTTTGCACCAGGGTCGTGTACGATTCTTTGTCCTCTCCGTCGAGAAACACGAAGTTGTTGTAGACCTCGATCGCTTCTTCTCCGGCGACATGGAGTAGCAAGGCCGCCTTTTCGTCTTCCTTCTTCTTCGCAAAACCCGTGGCTTTCAGGTACCACTCCAGCCTTTGCTTGAACTTGATCCAGTTCTGCTCGAGGTTGCCCGAGAGTCGCAGTGGCTCGGGAGGTTTCAGCGTATCCATTTCGGTCGTCGGAAGCGCTAAGCCTAATTGTTCCAAGATCCTGTCGGCTGCGCCATGGCTCGAGCGCAAGCAGTGATCACACCAGTCGCGAGATACATTCAGTTTAATCTGCCATCGTGCAGGCCCTTTTATAGCCGAACCCAGGTGGCAGGTCCAGCCAGCAGTGACGTCATGTGATGTCATAACCGATACATAGAACACCGTCGTTCGGCTCATTTCGGCTCCGGCGGCCCGATTTCGGTCCGAAACTGGTCCGAAAACTCTCTCCCCCGGCGGGAACGCCGCCCGGCTCTTTCGTCGGGACGGGATAAAAAACGGCTGTGTGAATGAGACCTTGTGCTTCTGATTGCCTCCTGCCACACCCGTCCGCCGCCGTCGCCATCGGTGCTCGCTAGGTTACCTTGGTTTTGGCGGGTACCCCCTGGTTCTCCCTATGAAGCTGATCACGAGGTATGACAGTTCCCAGGTGCGTACCTTCGTACTGCTCGCGTGCCGTCGCGCACGCGCCGCAGCTCAGACGGCAAAGAAACTGGTAGCGTAGCTCCCATTATCGATTGGTAGCGCAGGTCACTTCCTCGATTTTTAGTTCGATCAGGATGTGGCTGACGTTTTGGGTATGGTGGCTGGAAGGGGAAGTGTGGCGGACGGGAGCGAAGGGCTGCACAGAGTTGCGATGAAAATAATAGAGGGCGCTGCGCGCAGCAGGCGAGTTAGCGCTGGCGTGCGAACCGGCCGCGGTTCGAGTTCGACCAGGTTCGACTTTTTCGAACTTTTAGTGGAAAGTGCGACGAACCTTCTATTGAGGTTCGACGCGTGTGCGCATGCGCGACAGGCTGGCCAGTTGGCTTCGAATTGGATGATAATGGCTAAGAGATGAATTAAGTGCAGCGCTGATTGGCTATTTCAGTTAATACAGTACTAAAAATTAAGTTATTAACTTCTTCATCGATTAGAATTAGTTTCTGTTTATTGCAGCTGTTTGCAATATAAAATCACTCTTTGCATAAAAAACAATTTTCCAAACCTAGACATACTTGTATCATGGTCTGGCCACACTGTCCACAAAATCGAACCGGTCGAATCTGGTGAAAAGTTCGAAGGGTCATCGAACCGGTTTGATTAGGTCGAACCCCGAAAGTTCGACCAAAAAATCTGGTTCGACAAAAGTTCGCGACACCCCTAGGAATGAAGCGCTGCGCGATATTTTCCCCATTGTTACGAATGCTGTAAAATGGTTGATCCGGAAATAAGAGACAACTAGACGTTTCCTTCAAGAGCTGAATCTACTGACGCCCTGTTACGCAATAGAAAGGAAAGAAAGAAGAAAACAATTTTCGATTTCCATTTGGAACAAATGCGCTGGAGCAGGTGAATGTCCACCCTGTCGCATATATGTTCTGTGCTGGGGAAATTTGACTTTTTTTTTACTTGATAACTTCGTGAATCGTGGACACTTCATATGCTTCAGAGTACAGCAGAAGAAAAAAAGTGAAAGCCGTTTACAACTCCTTGTAACACCGAATTAGAGCGCAGCTCTTGAGGAGGAGGAGGGAAGGGTACTGGGGGGGTTAAGTCAGGGGCGGATCCAGACCTCCATTTTGGGGGGGGCGGTTCCTCGGCGTGGGGGGGGGGGGGAGTGTTTATATTTTTTGTGGAGTCATCGTTTTTACTAAACTCTGATAACATAATATAGATCCCGAGAGCTTTTGTATCGGTTTACCTGTAGGGGATGAACTCTTTGAACTTCCTGTGGCTATGCACACCAAGGCACACGCTCCCGTACTTTTGACTGCATAGCCTCAGAAAGCTGGGCATCTGGCCAACGCAATGTCTCTGCTCGGGCGGAAAATCACGTGCAATTGCAAGCCTACCAAAGCTATATTCACGTGCACGCCACACGTGCCTGCTCGTATGGGGCACCAGTCAGGACGCTACACACAGTCAGGACGCTACACTGTAGCGTCCTGACTGTAAATTTGACCGTAAAATTTACCGTCAAATACCAGGCAGCTGATGCTGCCAAACTTGCACAGTAAAAATAACGGTGCACTGTAAATCTGGTTTACGATAAATTTAAACGGGGACCGTAGAGATCTACGGTCGGCCTTCAAATTTGCGGTAAAAAAAAAAAAAAATTTACAGCGCGCCGTTATTTTTACGGTGCAATTTAAACGGCGAGAAAGGTGGTAGTATTCAGGTTCATAACATCATTGTATAGTGATGTTATGAACTCAATGATGTTATGAGCCTCGACTGAACCAAGCACGTTTTGAAGGCTTTCAGCAAGTTGGCCGAACATGTATTGTTTGTACAAGAAACGCCGACGTTGAAATTCATAAATGGTTTTTTGAACTGTTGATATCGGCATAAGAAGCGTTCCGTTAAACTTCAGATAGAAAAAAAAAAAACAAAAAAAAAAACAAGGTTGTATTTTACGGTTTTCCTTTTTTCTCCTGCAGACAGAGACATTAACACGTCGTAGTTATCATTAGGGGATTGCATCACGTTAACAGCACCGTCTTCATTAGAATCCGCACTAGTGGACCGAGCCGAAGAGTCCTCAACTTGAAGCGGGCCTGCAGGCGATGCGCCGTCGCCCAAGAAACCCGTCACTCGTAAATGCGCCCAGTTCAAATGTGCCGTGATCGAACTATGATTTCACACCTTCTAACAGTTGGAGCACGAACACGAAAACAAAATACTGTCGGTGATGTGGCCTTTTAGATGTTTTAGCAAAGCCTCCCTTGTGTGGCACTCCTCTAGGCATGGTGGCAAAGTGCACTGAAAGCTTTCCAAACTCCTCGAAACAAACCAAACTTCCCTTAGGCGTAAAAATGCCTATGTCTTCTCAAAATATGACACCTGAGAGCATCCTACGTAACAAACTGGCGACAGCATCCTTCGTCCACACACTGAAGAATTCGAGAGCTGAAAACGTGCTCATCGAATTGCACAACCATCAAGCGTGCTTGAACAGAAACTACAAATTCTGCAAGTAAACATCTTTTAGAGTGTTGTATTTATGCCACCATTACACTATCCTTGCCAATCAAGCAGCAGATTGATAGTGAAATACCTGCCTCGAGTATCCAGTTGCCTTCCGCTCCACATTTTCAGGTGCACAAAAATCCGGGAATGCCACAAACGAACGAGGACAAAATGGCGCGGAGACGGGTGGGAAGGCGGGAAAATGAACTCAACGTCAGCTTTTTCCACTTCTTTCCGCGTTGCCCCAACCAACGTTCCTTTCTTTTGTTTATGCTTCTAGCACTTCTAGCTCGTCGCATTGTTGCTCTACTGTTTGCTCTTAGTTCTCTTTTTTTTCTTTTTTCAGTTAAGGCAGTTACGTTCTGCGTTGGCGCGGCTGGCGCGGACGAAGAAAGGAGGTGAAGGGGCGAGAGGAGACTCTCTGGCTGGGTTCCCGCAGCTTCCGAAAGGTCAAGCGTGGTGACCAATTAGCGAAGCGCGTCTTTTCTTTCAGTTTTCTTGCTCCATGAAGTTTTGCGTTTCTCTCTCGTTTTTTTTTGCTCGTTTACGGTGCATTTCAGATAATTCCTCTTCACGGCGTACTTGTAGTTTTTATTAGCGTATAGCGCCGTGAATTTGACGGTTACTTTTTACAGTCTATGCTTTCGAAGCTAAGCGCTTGTGAGCCCGAGCATGCTGGGCGCCGATAAAAGCTGCGCACAATGCCTGGTTACTACTACTGATATGTCAAAAAACATCTCGACCGCACGAACACTCGTGTGGGGGAAGCTCCAAAACTAATAGATCGCGTTTGTCCAAAGTGAAGTAGGGTAAGATGGGCCAAATGAGACGCGGGGCAAAATGCGACAGTTGGAGTGAAGGCACCCAACGAAAGTTTTTGTTTAGTGCCAGCTATCACCTAGACACAAGTTTCAAGCTTCACTGAGACGTGCCTTAGCCTGTTCACTTTGCGTGAGCCATAAATGACTGCCTTTGGCAAGTCCTTTCCGGAGAAAAAAAAAATGCCGATTTGAGATTGCCGAGTTGACCGCCCGTCAAAGAGGTGCATAATTCCGCGCGAGATTTCGCTTCGAGAAGTACGCCCCGGTTGGCACGGACTTTCTACCAAGGTATAATTTAATTTCATTCCTAAGTTTTATTCGCTGCATGCAGACCAAATTTGAGTGTTCAGCGTGCTTTGTTTTACGGAAATAATTATTCACGTAACGGGATACGCGCGAGACAAAACGCGACAATGTGGCATTGTATGACGCGTGTGTCAATAATGTACCAGTTTCCTGGTTGTTCCTGAGTCATATTTTCCTCTCGGTGTCTAGGAGGATCAAAACGTACAAAAGAAAGACAACAGGGGCTTCATGGCGCATAAGTAACACTACGAATGCTCTTGAAAGTGAAGCAACAGCGTCACTCCCTTCGCGTTGCCGCCACACTTTTTGGCGTACCAAGGGATGTGCTTCAAAAGCGAGCAAAAAGACAAAAAATGGGAAAAACAATAGCTCCACAAAAAAAAAAAAAAAAATGGCGAGGCGTTTGGGGGGGGGCGATCGCCCCCACCGCCCCCCCCTTGGATCCGCCACTGGGTTAAGTGACCTTGGGGGTCACGTGACCTTGGGGGGTCACGTGACGATGCCGATGATGTCATCAGTGACGTCACTGATGACGTCATTCGTGATGATGACGATGCCGATGCGGATGCCGGTGGCGTCATCAGTGACATCACTGATGACGTCATCAGTGATGATGACGATGACGATGAGGATGCCGGTGAGGTCATCAGTGACGATGACGATGCGGACTCCGATGACGTCATCGGCGATGATGACGATGACGATGCGGATGTCGGTGACGTCATCAGTGACGTCACTGATGACGTAATCCGTGATGATGACGATGACGATGCGGATGCCAGTGACGTCACTGATGACGTCATCAGTGATGATGACGATGCGGATGCCGGTGACGTCATCAGTGACGATGTCATCGGGGAGGTCACGTGACCTCGGCGGGGGGGGGGTCACGTGACCCTGGGGGTGATCACGTGACCTCGGGGGGGGGGGTCATGTGACCTCGGGGGTTACGTGACTTTGAGTGTCACGTGACCTTGGGGGTCACGTGACCCTGGGGGAGGGGTCACGTGACCTTGGGGGCCACGTGACCTTGGGATGACCTTGGGGGGTCGCGTGACCTTGGGATGACCTTGGTTACGCCGACGCCGACGCCGCTCAAGCCGGGAACGGGCCCCTAAGAGCTGCGCTCTAAAATGTTGCGAACAAGGCATAGAATGTAGAACTCACTTTTATTTGACTACTTGCTTCTGAAGCAGCCTTTGTTTTGACAGTCTTTTTCTTTCTCGGAAGAGTGCATGGACAGGCGTTAGTAAGCGCGACGAGTATTTTATTTCAATAAGTCAGCAAAAAATTTCCAGGAAAAGTGCGCATGCAGATAAATTTTTAATTGCCGCTTGATCCGGAGATGGAGCACACTGAGCTACAGGTTTTCCCGCTCATCTTAATCAAGCGACGTTCGGTTTAATCCCAGTACCACCCAATTTAATCCTTGCGCTATCCACTTTAATCCCGGGGTCAGTCAATTTAATCCACAATATATAGTATATGCGCTAATATCCTTCAATGGTCGTGTTTTGCTTACACATTTGGTAACTTAGAATTATTTATACACTTAGATATTTTTGGGGACAACTGTTCAACTTGGAGTTACTAGTCTCACTTTTGACGAGGCGTAATTGATATGTTTATTACTCTTTTTTGTAACCTAGAGTCATTATGGCGCACTCGAATTTATTTTAGCTAAATGAACGTTTTGTTTAATCTTTTTTATTACTCGACTTATCATTGATACAATTCATATGATATAAGTACAATTGCAATTGATGATTACTCTTGATTACTTCATGCTATTATTGCTCCAATTGATCTATGATAAACTCACCTGACATTATTATTCCTTTTGATTACTTCGAGTTACTTTTGACCCATTGGCCATAAATTCATAAACTCATTACTTTCAGCTAATATTCAACAAAGTGAATTTTTATGTGATGATTATTGCCATTATAATTACTCGTATTACTCTGAGTTGCTCTCCATTCAATTGATTTTATTCGGCCTAAGTAACATTTGGTGACCCTTATTTACTTTAATTATAGCGCCAATTTATCGGTCGTGAGCTCTGTCAGTCATTATTATGTCTTTTGATTACTTCGAGTTACTTTTGATCCAGGGGGCCTTAATTCGGCCTGATTGATATTGCGATGACTGTTATATTTATGGGGGCTAATATTTAATAAATTATTATTCGCTCAATTGATATTGCAATTATTTGTTTTATTATTTGAGTTACTATTGACCAAATGGACTTTACTTCGGCCTAATTGACATTTTGGTTACTCGTTTGATTACTTCGTCTTTTTATACCTCCAAATGATCTATAATGAACTCAGTTGACATTATTATTACTCTTTTGATTTCTTTGAGTTACTTTTAACCCAGTGAACTTGAATTAGACCGAAATGACATTAGGACTACTCTTGATTACTTTGAGCTTATCTTAATACACTAATTTATTATGAGCCTAATGCATATTATGATTACTCACAGTCAAAACAGAACTTGTAGCAGCCTCAGAAGAGCGCCGGCGCCCTCAAACCAACAGATCACCCGAGACCGCTGACTCTCCTCCAGACGACAGCAGCGCCCCTCGCAGTGGCGAAGATTTTCATCGCAGCTCGCGCCCCTCTCCGACATGGCGCGCATACGGCGGCCGTCACACTTCCCCTCCTAGCCACCATATTTTGGGTGTCGAACAGGTGTGAGAGGCCTTGCGCGAGCGTTGTTTTCGAGCCACTTAGTCTCGAACTCAGTCGCGTGCCTAGGTGGCAGCACATATTCGCCAAAAGTAGAGTGCCTTCATACACACGCGCGCTTTTGCTTGAGTGGGGACATCTCAGCCATTTTACCGCCCAATCGTTTTTTTATGCATTTTGAAGCGCGCGCAATCTGGTGTCACTCAGCTCGAGCGCGTAGATTTGACTAATGCATACACGCCATTTTACCGCCCAAGTCACGCAGCGAGTGCGCGAGAGCGTCACGCGCTGGCACATTCAGGGCAACAATGGATGTCTTCACCCTGAGACAAACAGACATGTAGGCAGCCTAGCCAAAAGGTTCATAGTCGGAAACTCCAATTCCTCGGAATACAATTAAGATGGAATGGGGGTGCCCATTCCGCAACACTAATCTACATTCCCAATTCACGGTACTGCAGAAGCCTCAATTTGGTCCTATTTCTAGCTTCATAACTTCAAGTACACAAAAATAATACATGTTTTTGCAGATTCTGTTAGTACCTATTAATGTGTTTAAGGGGATACTTCAAACGAAATATACCCGTCGTCAGGGTTGGGCAGTATTGCGATACAAATGTATCGCGATAGTATTTCAGAAATACATTTCGTATCTGTATTTCTGTATCGCGATACATTTTTTCACCAGTATCTGTATTCCTGTATCGAAATACATTTGGAATGTTTCTTTGTATCGCGATACAATCAGGATGAAATGTATTTCGTTACATTTCTTGAGAAATACCTCCCTCCCCCCGCCCCCCCCCCCCCCCCAAAAAAAAAAAAAAAACAAGTCCGAATGCATTTTGTTTTTACTTCTGAGGGCACCAGGGTCAAGGAGATGCTGGGGCATTGTTACTATGCTGACCAAGGTTCCTTCTGATTCTGCAAACTATTTTTCTTTGCGTCCTCTCCCTCTTCTGAGAACTGTTGCGTAGTCGGGGACTCGAACCAGGTGGCGTGCCAGGAGCGGAGTCACTAGGAGTCACTAAAGCCCCTTGATAAAGGCGTTTTTTTACAAGTACCGCCAACCATTGTTGTGGAAACGCGCGAGTCACGTGCCACGAGCGGGTGCTCCGCCGCCATTCGCTTCCTAGGGCCGCTCATCTCAGTGCTGCGCCGCCATTCGCTTCCAAGGGCCGCTCGAGACGTGCGTCTCTTGCACTCGCGCATTTGGCGCTACTTGCACGACAAACGCAAACATATCGAGGGGCTTTAGGAGTCACAGCTTCTTCTGCGGCAGGTCCTTAGGTAGGGATTTCTGAAGTCTATGTTTGCTGGCATTCAATGCCCGCTGCTAACCGTCTCTCTTGTCTGAGCTTACACAGTACACCCAACCGGCAAAGCTGAGTCACAGTCCGTTGTAGCACGAGCCTGGCGGTGGTTTACTTGAAATAGTAGGATGACTCACGCAGGTAAGTTCAATATTTATTCGAATGCGTCTGCGGCTGCGCCCGTAATATTGCATGGCTCAAGGGTACGTCATCAGCCGACGTGAACATGACCAGGGGGGCTATGTTGCGCTTTTTGCACTCCCAGGAGACTAGGGAGAGGGAAGTGACGTCAACGACACAGCAAACGCAGATTGGGTGTTGATTTCGTTTTCTTCTGTCAACATCCAATCTGCATTTGCTGTGTCGTTGACGTCACTTCCCTCTCCCTAGTCTCCTGGGAGTGCAAAAAGCGCAACATAGCCCCCCTGGGGTGCTATGTTGCGCTTTTTGGACTCCCAGGAGACTAGGGAGAAGGAAGTGACGTATACGACACAGCAAACGCAGATTGGATGTTGACAGAAGAAAACGAAATCAACACCCAATCTGCGTTTGCTGTGTCGTTGATGTCACTTCCCTCTCCCTAGTCTCCTGGGAGTCCAAAAAGCGCAACATAGCCCCCCAGCTGCTCTGGTGATCCAAAACCCAGGAATAAGGCCAGACGTGGCCTCGCTAAGCCGACCCAGACTTCGTAAACCTGCGACTCCTCTCGTGCGCGCTGTTTCTCGGAAAGCTCGCACCTGTGCCGGCAACATCAGGTCGCAATCCACGAAGTCTCTGTTTGGATGATGCTAGACGAAACTTGAGGACTGCAGTCTGTGCGTCGGCAGCGGAGGGTCGGCAGGAAGAACCTTCACAACAGGCAAGGCCAAGATTCCGAGACATTCGGGCTAGTTTCAAAACTTCCCACCACGCGGCGCTCAAAGACCAACCTGCAGAATATTTTTCAACCAGAAAAAAGTTCCCCTCGCCACACTTCCCATTTCCTCCTCTCCCACAGTTGACTTGACGGCGGGGAGACTCCTTTTGTTGCTGCATCTCGGGGCCAGATAAGCCAAGCTAAGCGCATAATGGGCGATTTGCGGCGGGAGGCACAGCGACCCCTTTCCTCCGGCGATACCAGAGAAGCGCCCGAAACCGAACTCTCCCTTCTGCAGCATTTCAGAGCCCAGCCTCTCGGTTTTCTCTCTGAATTTTTGTTTTGTTTTGCGATAAGCATGCTTGGCTACTCCGAGCATTTGACTGCTTCTGCCGTCCATGTAAAGTGACCCAAGGCCATGTGAGGATGGGCATAGGCTAAGGGCCATCGTCCAAGAACCCTAGAGTTCGAAGGAACTACCGCATTTTCCGGACTATAGCCTGGACCCGGTGCATAGTCCGCAGGGAAATATTTTGCGTCAAAAATAAAAGTGCTTGCTTAGATAGTCCGCACCCGGTACACAAACGGCACCCAGTGCAAAGCCCGCACTTAGCACCTACTCCCAACGTAAAAAGTATCATACTCAGCAGACCTTGACAAACGCCTACTCTATTAGCTCACGATGAAGCTTTATCGTACGTAAATCAACATTAGTATAGTCCGTTACTCATAAAATCCTTCACGATTGTCATAGTGAAGGATCTCGAAAATTATATCATTGTATTGTCCGCACCTGTAGATAGTCCGCATCGGGTGAATTTTCAACTTTTAAACTTATATAGTCCGGGAAATACGGTACTACAGAGTGTGTTGTGACCCTGGGTACTTGAAGAGTAAGTGGCGAGCCTTACAAAAAGTGTTTACGGGACGGGAATTCATGCCAGCGTGCGTACTCTAACATGTCCGGTGCTTTTACCCCAACCCACCTGGTGTTGCCTAAATGGGACACACGTTGAAATAAACAGTGCTGGGGGCTGTCAGACCGTTGTTTTTGTTCTGAAATTTGACCGAAACTCCAAATATTGAGATCTGCAAAAATCCATAATACGAAGCAGAGCCTTTTTTTTTTTTTTTTCCGGTTCCTTGCATTTTTATATTGCGTTTTGAGATCCTACTAGTGACCAGTGCCACGTTTAGACGTCATATTGCACGTGGCCACACCGGTGACTAGAACTCCACCTTTCCGTAAACAAAAGTTAAAAGTACAAGTTCACCCGTCAAATTTTGGGAGTGTAATTACAATATTGCGTTAATTTTTCTCAACTCATTATCTCTTCTCGAAATGGTTAATCACTTTAGTACAGTCGCCCTCTTTAGATTTCTAGGCGAGAGATGGCAAAAGCATTTTCCAAAACTAACTGTTTTACATTACCGATTCCTTTCTTAAAAATCTCTAAAATTTAATTATATCACATTACAAATTACTGATTACTAAAACTATGGGCATTCTCTTCGTATTACATTTAATTTTTGCAGGTAGACTTTGCTTGTCGATAATGAAATATCAGTCTGCTGTTGCAAACAGTGCAATGTAGGCGCAATATAATATATTACTGTCATGCCGCAACCTTGTTCAGGAAGCCGCCGATGACAACGAGGTTTTACGATGCGCTAGTAACTCCAAAGTATCAGTGGTGTCGCCATGCTGTACTACAGCGCAACATATGAGATGAGACCATAACCGTGCTCTCGCAAGCTCGTTTTTAATAAAAAAAGAAGATAATATTTTTTTCTCTAATTCTCTACTTGTGCTTGTAAGTTGCAACACAGCAAGAGCTACTCAAGTCTATTGTAATGTATCACTGATATCCGATAAGCTGAGGTGGCGTAACCTGTGCAGCATAAAATGCTTTGACCGAATCGTTTGTTCTTAGGTTCACACGTGAGGTGCGAGCTAACCTAACCTATACCTACAGCCAAGAATAAAGGCTCCGAGCATTAATTGGAATGCGACGGAAGCACTTCGACTTTCCGGACTGCCGTGACTATATCTGGAATGACTTCTGTAATCGAGGTGAACACACGCACACATATACCGGAGGCACTGTTGAAGTCTCAGGGGCTCGGGTTTGAGTATAGATTATCATTTGCGCCGATACCCGGTTTTCGCTTTGCTAAAATATTTCAACAACTGCCAGTCTTGAACGGGTCAACAAAAGAACTGATCGTTTTCACGTAGTTGGGTTAAAACTATGTGGTTAGGCTACTGTATGGGTGCACTACTAAAACCAATTTTAATGACATCTAAAGCGACAATCACTTTCCTGTGTACTTTATCTTGTAAATAACACTTTTGCGATTGACATGTACTTTTGCGCGCGTGCACCGTCGGCAAAAGTCGCACCATTAAATAATCTCCCTTCTTTTTCTTTTCTTTTTTTTTTCTGAGCGAGAAAAAAAAGGAGGGGGGGGAGAGAAGGTTGTTGAGGGTAAAAAATGTTGGAGATATGTGCTCTGATTGTCATGATTGTGCATTTTTGATCACCTAACCTTTACAGCTCCCACATGAACGCGACGTTCCATGATGTCAACCGCAGAAACAGTTTGATCACTACTCGTACATCAGCCACTCCATTCGGCTTTCAGGTTATTGTGTACCTTCGTGCGTGTGTGCGTGCGTGTAACTTGGATATTTGTATCTGATGTTTAGGAGTGCATATCTCGTAATATTTTCCAGATATAGCGTTGAATTTTTTTTTTTGTATATTCTTTCCGGAACGGTAAATCATCTAAAAATATTTTTTTACTCGAGTTTTATAACTGAAAATACTTACAACGCTTCAAACGTGCTTCAATGTGAAAAGTTCCCCAACTTCAGCGTGCAATTAAAAAAAAAAACTCCGTTTTTCTTTTTTTTCTCGAGGAAAATATTTTACACTATATCGCGTGGTGTTCTATTAACATGTTGCATTATTTTGTCTCCATGCGAAATGCAGCGCTTCGAAATACACGAACTAGGCAACTTTGACATTTTTACCCAATATTTGTGAGTTGTTATCTGGCAATGTCTTCAAGATATATCATTGAACTATTTCTGATATGTTCTTCCCAAGAGGGCCTATCACCTACATAAAAATCATTACACTCACTAATAACTGGACAAATTTACAGTGCGGCAAACAGCTTCCAGGGCCGAACTCGGTCCCAAGCAATAAGAAAAGTTACAAGCAAAAAAAGAAAAACGATACCGACATTTTCAGAGGCTTTTATTTCTACGCCACATAGTTTTATTGTGTCCAGAGTTTGCGAGCTCAGGCTGAACTCAAGCAGGATTTACCAATGAACCACTCTAAGCGATCCATTATTCGCAAACACAAAGCAGCGTACTCTGTTACGATCCGTTCTACCTTAAAATGGACCGCAGTGGACGCTACGAGCCATCGGAGGTAAATCAGTTCCGAGTGTGTGACACGTGACATGCGCTGAGTGTGGCACGAGGCCAAATGAAGCGCTCGCAGCGCTGCATTGGCTGGAACGACTTGCAGCGTCCGGTGTGGTCCATCCCTGGGTATACAGAACATAATCTTGTACCAAAGCAGTATGTCTGACTTCCCGGATTACCCCGAAGACATCTCCAAGCAGCTCACAAAAGTGTCATTGTATATTGTCAGAATGTCGAACCGGACAAAACCATTATCACGGAGTACCTTCCGCACAGGGCAAGGCGAGGGGTTAAGTGCTCGCTCAAGCGTTGTGAGAGCCAGTCCTTTGAAGACAGGATATAAAGCTACGACCCTCGTGAGCCAATCGGGGCATCGGAGCAAAGCACTTGACGATGTGCCATAGAAACACGATCCTCCCACGGAGAGCTGTCTCGTGCGTCGCTCCCTTGCTCTGATTGGCCAACGGGGATCGTAGCTTTCGCCGTTTACCAAGTTATGGTGAAACGGAGATACACTCAGTCCGTGTAGCTTTTCTATCTGATCGTTTTTTCTGTTCCACGTATTTTTAAAGTTCAATGTCACGGTTTGAGCGGAGAACGTAACGTGGCTTTTCGAAGCTACTGGAGAATCCAGTGTATGTCTGTTATCTGTTTCAACGGTCGTTTACTTACAAAAGCAAGCCGGGTCTTCCTGACAGAATAAAGTGCTCCTCGCCGAGATTTACAATTCTGCCCCATTCCATGATTAGTTTAAGAAATAATCCAAATCCGAAAGCCCCGTTTCCATACCCCTGCCGCAAACCCCCGCGTTTTGTCACACATCTTCAAGATCCCCGGCTTTTAAAAACCAACGCCCGCTTAACAATTTTCCAAGCTTCTCCCCTTATATTGCTATCAACGCGTTTCTTCCTACGCATTGTATACATGATTAAGCAAGGGATGGAGTTGACAACGCGACCACAATTACTACTTTTGTGTACTTGTTTATCGAATGCGCTCTCGTGGCCCGAAGTCGTTATAGAGCGGAAGGTAAATACACTGCCAAAATAGTCTGTATATCTGTAACAAATAATTACTAATAATAAACAGAAACAAAGAAGCAGGTCACGGGCCACCGCAAAAACGTCACTGATGGCATTTATAATAAAGTTAGGGCATTGATATTAGCAACCAACCAGATGAGGTGGTTTTATCCGTGGACTGAGCAAGGTAGGAAAGATTAACTCGTATTTCAAATTAATGCTGGTGATTGGGTCCGGACACTTCATCGAACGCCGTCTCATCGAAGCTATTTAATCGAACGTTATGGAATCAAACGCCATTTGATCAAAACGTTTAATTGAATGCTTTAAAATAGTATTTGGAGATCGTTTCTCGTTTTCGGAAATAGTTCCTTTTGCATCGAAGGACAACTATATTCTATGCCATATTTTCAATTAAATGTCCGGATTAAGAAAAGAACTGCTTTTCTCCGGCAATATAATGGTAGTTGCATGAGGACAAACACGCGTACACTATATACGCAGTGCTGACTACCCCGCGACAACCAGAAAGTTTCTGGCTCAGTGACTTGGTGTGCGCCGCCTTATTGTGTCACACTTGTGCTACTAAGCTTGTCTAAAATAGGGAACACCCAAGATCACAATTGTTTTAAAGATGTCATTTACGCAAGAGAAAACCAGAAAGTTTTAGATGAGGCGATGAAAGGGATAAAAAAAGGGTACAAATATTTTCGGACATTTCATTATGCACGTAGTTCGTAGCTCAGGCTCAAATCAATCACGATTTGCACAAGAAGCTGTCTGGTTTTCGAAGCTTTCTCCCAAGGCTCCCCGTTATTTACAGACTTGGGCTTGAAGCATTGAACCCGAACACAAGAAAGAACGCAGTGGCGACTCCTCTCCCCCCCCCTTCCCCCTCGAGCGCCTCGATACCATGAGACATCGGAGGTGACTCAGTGCTGGGAAAAGTGACACGTGGCATTCGGATTTGGTGCAGCGATGCGCGCCAAGGAGCGAGAAGTCATATGAAACCCTCACAGCAGTGCGTCTGCTGGAACAGCTTGTAGCGTCCACCTCAGCGACCCGAAGGAATTCCGCAAGCAGGCTCTAAAGCGACCCATTGTGCGTTTCGAAAACCTTGAACGGGCAATAACGTTATCACAGAGTTCCTGGTATACTGAACAAAGAAGAATGATAAGTGCACCCCCCCCCCCCCCCCTTCCTCGCTTTCAGCATGAATCACACACACCCCGTTCCAGTATTGCTTCTTTCTTTTCCTTTTTTTTTTTTAATTCAATATTTCCAAGCGCGAGAGGCATGGGATAGTGCGAGAGCGCCCTGTTTCAACGACTGCTCTTGTGAAAGATTGCATAAGTTTTGTTTTTATATATTATTATGAAGCCGCCAGTCGCTCCAGTTATGGCTTAAATCTCTGATGAACCCGGATACTTGGCGTTTTACAAATTTAGAAAAAATACAAGGAGAGTCAAATGGCTCTGTCTTTATTCGCAAGGTTGTTGGAGTTTCGGTGTAGGTCGTTTCGGCGCCGACATTTCGGAGCACGGACTTTTCGGTGCAGAGACTTTTTGCTGCATGGATATTTTTGTGTAAATACACGTTTCGAAGTTCAAATAGCTGAGCTTTCCAGCAGGCATTGCGGACGGCTAGCGGACATTTCATCGAACACCGTTTCATCGAACACCGTTTCATCGAATGAATGGACATTTCATCGAACGCCGTTTCATCGAATTTTTCTGTATCGAGTTTTGAGGCATAACAGTGCTTTGTAGATGTTTTACCTTACATTTGTTAAGACTAAGGTAGTCACTTACGAAACAGTCTTTAGGGTGGAGCCAAATTACTAGAAATAAAAACCATTGGTATAAAAACAAATGGGTATGCGACTTACTGAAAAGTTTTACTCATGTACCTGTCAGAAAACATGATACTGGAGGTAAAGGACCGACACTTAAAACACTTTTGAATGTCTGTCGTTTTTTTACCGGCTGTCCGGGGGTTTCGGTAATGTGCCATTCACACCAGCTCATTTGCACACTTACGCTTAGTTGAAGGTTTATTCACGAAAAGCATTTAACTGCCAGGGCAGCACGCTTATAATAAAACGATGCTCTGCCAGGAGACCACACGAAATAAAATATAATGATACTCTGATTATCAGCTTTATGCTCAGATTGAACGTTTCTGCTTTTTTTTTTTAGTTTTCAAACTCTACAGAGTCAAAAGCTGCACAAAGTGTCAGCCAACATGGTTTCGGGCTACACCTGGACTGGAACCACCTCCCCTTCACTGTCAACTTTATTACCGACCCTTTTGCCTATTATGAATCATCTTCAGGACGCTTTCTTAGGTAGGCCAACCCGCACCAGACAATAGTGAAGCCCTGGGTGTACTCTGTCACCCTTTCGGATCCTCGCATAACCCAAGGTTACAGGTACACGCTGTCAAACAATAAAACACTACCCGCTTCCCAGAAAGCACATCGTGCTTTCTGTTTCTTTTGTTGTTTTTTTTGTCTCATTTTTAATTGTTTCATGTGACATGAAGAGGGGTCATTGTTTCATGAAGGCTTTCTTCTCGAAGCAGGACATGTTCACAATGGAACTTATCTCGTCACTGCATACTGTGATTTAAAAAAAATGGAGAATTAGATGACGTTGTGTATAAAAATCAAAATAAATTGCAAAAATATTGCAGGCTGTAACAGCGTTCGATGAAACGGCTTCTATGAAACGGCGTTCGATGAAACGGCGTTCGATGAAACGGCTTCGATGAAACGGCGTTCGATGAAACGGCGTTCGACGAAATGTCCGGACCCAATATAAGGGATGTAATTATCGAGATGTCTTATTTGACTATGTTTTTCCCCTAATGAAAATATACGATAGGTGTAATGAAGCAATTATTGGCCTGTGTGATCCTGTGAGGACATGTTCATAGAAGACGTAAGGTACACGGATATTTCGGTGTAAACGGCCCGTCATTTCTGGCAATAGCATGCTTTAATATTTTAAAGGTTAGAATATACGTGTAGCACATCTTTATTAAGATTTGTCATAATTTTGTCTGGATGATAGGTATGTAACGTGCATAAGCATACGCATATGAAGTTATTCGCATGTGTGTCTTGATAATAATATATTCCGGAAAGAATGCCAGTTTCTAGCCCTCCCAAATACTATAACGGCCACGTATCACAAGTGAGTCGTCGTATACGTAATAAAGCCTGAGGCCAGCTGCCTTCAAAAGAAATATAATCATGCACAAAGGGTAATGTGGGCCCCTTTTATTTACAAAACGCGTGTGCTCACTGCTCTGTGACCTAATCGGCGTTGCTAGCAACGCCCCTGAGGAATCGTCGAGCACCATTGCAGTCCCTGATCCCGGCTTTCCAAAAGACGCTACACGGGGGTGCAAGTTTATTCATTGTGGTCGGAGGCGAAAAACACATGCTCTAACCCCCGTGGGGCGGTGGTATCTGCTAAAAAGTCGAGCAGAAAGAGAAGATGACATTTTTTAATGAAGTTCGGGCAAAAAATAATCGTAAAATAAGGACAAAAGCGACTCTTTGCGTCGCTTTGTGTTCCACGACCATGCACCAAAAACTCCGCACACCAAATATTTCGAGCACCGAAATGTCCTAGACTCTTCAGACTGCTAGATGAAGCCTAAAACAAACCATTGTACTATACATGGGCTGCACCTACGCCACAGAAGAACGTCGCACGCCGGTTTCGACCATGCTGGTGGTTGAGACGACCGCGATTTGCAGCGGAGCTATGGAAGACGGTGGTGCGTTGGGCTGCAGCAAGCGCTCGCGCAACAAAAAAGAAGCGGAAACTACACGGTCAGCTTCTATCGTACTCCGGCGATCGCAACATCGGTGTGCACTGCGACGGAGATGCTGTCCAGAAAAAGAAGGCACGAATGGCATGCAGAGCCGGCTCAGGACAGACGTCGATGATGCGGCCGCTCATTATTGAGTTTGCGGGGCGCATTTATTTGTTAGCGGTGTGTGACGCACTTTCATAACGTGTTTGTGAATGCTGTGAGGGCCAATACGACACCGACGCGCTAAAGTTAGTGGCCCAAGTGATGGCTTTCCACTACACCACAAGTTTGTGTGGTAGAAAGTAACAGTCTAGTGAGGTGCACCTTGTGTTGTTGAGCAGCGCTTCGCAAACATGGAACTCAGAAAATGTGGTTATGGTTGAGTTGGAAGTCACTTCCTAATGTACACAACTTCACCATTCGAAATAACATTCAATCTCGGCTCCTGTACCCAGCCGATCGATCGTCAAGTGGTTCTGTGTGCTTTAAAGTGTTTGCGTACAATAAAGCTTCTTTTTCGGACAAGGTAATCAATCTCGTGACATGCCCTCTACTGGTCATGCGCTCTTGTGACGTGCACTCTAATGGTAAGCGCGCTCCTATCGCAGCGCTCTCGAGTCGCGCGTTCTAACGTCGGCGCTCTAGTTACACTGAACTAGAATATAGGGGCAGTGGAAAAAATGTCGGCGGCATCCCATCGGCCGTGTGAAGCCAGAAGTGGAGACTGGCGCGAGTGGCGCTGTTGTCGAAATCCGGAGGACATGGCTACTGTAACATGGGATATGGCGTCGCGTACGTTCTCGGATGGTTTCTGTAGTGTCTATGGTCGTTTTGGCAATTTGTTTTTGTGATTATCAAGTGCTTGGCATTGTGATTACATAGGTTCGAGTTTTGTCGCTATGCAATGAAAACGAAGAGAAAGAAGACGGATGCGCAGCGCTACGCGCCAGCATGCAAGACTGGTTACCCCAGTTTTCACTAAATTGTGGAAGTAAGCTTTAACCAATTTATTCATACACGTTGAAACACCCATGAAGCATTCAAAGGCCACACTAATGAACCGCTAATATCAAAAACAGCTACGCTTGGCGCGAGCTTCGCTGGCAGGAGTGCTCCGGAATCGAACACCAGCGCCACCTGGCAGGTTCTAAACGAAGCGCCTCACCTGGAGGCCGGCTAGTGTCGTGCGCTCGAAAGGGCCTCTCCCGTCTGAGTCCACCTTTGGAGAACGATAACAAAATAAATTCTGGGCCGCTTCAAAAGCACTCGGGCATACGCGTCATAGACCTAGAGGAGATTCTTTACAATAAATTACAGACTGCTGAGTGTCGCCATTGATGGTACAATTGACGGCGCGTATGCCCGAATTTGTGGGAAACACCCCCTTTTTGGCCTATTTATTATTAAACCCAGGACCACGAAACTTCTCGTGGAGATTGAGGGCAACGTATTAAAACGTGACACAAAAGTGCAAAGGGATTGAGTGATTAGGTTTCTTTGTATAAAAAAAGATCGCTTTGGTCCATTGAGTTACGGGCGCCGGCGCGGCGGCGGCCGATAGATGGCGTAAGTAGTAACGGCGCTCGCCTGTCCGAGAATCTTGGGGTTGGATGCCACCGTATAATATAGCCTTTTCTTAACCATAAAAGAAAATAAGACATATGTTCCAGATGCTTTAGGTGGTCCTCTATTCTCGAAAATTCCAACTGACAGTGCCTACACGACCTTCAACAAGGTAACCTACCAAAAGAGTACGTTTTGTCCTTTCATACAGCAACGTGGTAAAGTTTCATGTTCAAGGCCAGACCTACAGATAAAGAATACCAGTTCATTCCACCGCGACGCCGTGTGATCAATGTTGACAGGGGTGTCCTTATTGGACAGGGGTGTTTTGGCGTTTTGATAGGATTTAGGGTGAAATATAATTTATTTAGTGGTCGAAGTCTTTTCGCATCCCTCGTCAGACAGACAGGATGTCAGGGAAGGGACCGCGGCCAATCCTTGATGGAACGTTTTTTTTTTTTTTTTTTTTGTTTAATTTTGAGCCCATTGAAGACTCTTCGTCGTCCGAAATTACTACCCTCAAGGCTAAGTGCAAAGCCTATGGGAAAGCAATTTCGGGATAAAAAAACAAAACAAAAAACTTCCACTTCAAACTTCATCTCAGTCGGCGTCTGAAACAAACTTGAAAAATGTATTGCACTGTCAGTATTTCTGTATTTGTATTTCTGCCCTCCCTAAAATGTATTCCTGTATTTGTATTTCCAAATACTTTTTGCCTCCATTTAAAATGTATTTCCGATACGTATCGCAATACACTTTTACAGATGTATTTTAGTATCAGTATTTTAGCTACTATTTTAATGTATCCCAGTATTTGTATTTCCAAATACATTTTTGAGTATTTCTGCCCAACCCTGCCCGTCGTGTGCAGAAATAGGCTGAATATGATCCGCAATATCTGTAAATCACAATAACACGTTTGTATTTTGAGCCTGATGACTTTATTTTTGGTTATAAACGGCCCACTTTGGCAAGTGCTCGGAGAGCAGCCAGCGGAGAGCACGTCAAATCCGGCGCAATCGTGACGTAGTTTGTCTCAGGATGAGCAAAGCTGCGGCGAGGCTGACGTCGTCGGGATGCCCAAGCCGGTCCAGCCACCGAAGCGATCGAAGCACACCAGCAATCGGGCTATCGCAACTAACCGCAAAGCTGCTTTTGTGTGAATTTTGAGTGACGGGTTAATCTGCTATAATCTTGTAGAGGAAGAATAGCGACCTCTGAGACACACAAACGAGAGTCCGGTTGGGAGGGGAGTTCCTCCCTCCCCTCTTCTCTTGTGCTGGCTGTAGAGCTATCGGGGTGAGGTCAGGTTCAAAGCATGTTTGGCGAGACAGTTGTCACTGCCTGTCAAAGTTCCCAGATGGGCATTACAAACGAGGCTTTAGCGAAATCCAACAGGTGCTCTTTGCTAATCGTTTATTTTGCTTTAAAATTCCTTTTGATGTTTTTTTTTTAAACAAGATATTGGTGTGTCTGACCTGATACTGCTCTTTTGAACACGCCTAGACCGAAAAATAAGTGCCGAAATTTGGTTGTAGTACTCCTGTAATGTGGGAGAGAAAAAAAAAATTCGATGACCTTTTTTATTAAGTTTCAACATCAGTTGCAATTATTAAAATGATCCCATTTAAGCATTTCTCATAAATTTTTTCTGCTACCCAGGACTACAATATTTAGTACCAATATTAACAAGATACAGGATAACACACTAGCAAGTTTAAAAGCTCTGGCATTTATACATGTGGAGAAAAAATAAATATGTTTTAGCAGAATGTGCCGTGTTTGTGATTTTTCTCTGGAAATTAGCATCGTCGATACTTAATGACAAGTATTTTGAGTCAATCCTCCTGATACATAGTTTGTGAGTAAATATTTCTAGTCCCGTAGCCACGACAATTTTTTTTTTTTGGGGAGGTGTGCCCGAAATGCCAACTTTGCGCAATTCGTGGAAAGAGCTTCGCACTGAGGGTGCTTCAAATTTTTTCCACAAACTAACATTTTTTTCGCAAAAGAGATTTCGGTTGTTTTGACCAGAACCGAGTCCACAAAATATATTCTTTCGTAAAAATTAAAAATAGTCACTGGACATGGTCGGCCAAAATTATCTCAAACGCCCAGCAGTCAAATGTGGTCTTGTTTACGCTGTAACATACTAAGTAAATAGAAGAAAGTGAATATGTCCCTTCAAAAAAGGGATATATAACACCCCCAGATATAGATATTTCTGGCTATGCCAATGTATTGCAATTTTCTGGACCCAACATGCCAGCTATAATTAAAAAGGTAGTTACGACACAGTGCCCGGATTAGCCAGCATGTCAACAGCTGTAGGCATTGCTGCAGGCTTCGGAAGCAGTAAGGCTCCTCCAGCAGCCAGACAAGCCACAGCGCCTCCACCACACACACGCAAGCGGGGCCAAAGGACAAGGGGGTTTTGTCAAGTACAAAGGTAACTTTATTTCGTCTATGAGAAAAAAATCAGCAAAGCAAACTACACCGAAGCTATATGATGTGGGAGGGAAAAAGGGAAAAACAAAGAACCCGACAAGCTCATCGTAGTCGTCGTTATCAAGACATACGCCCAAAGACAGCAGCAGTGGCATACACAGGCATTTCACATCAATGTTTTCCGAGACTTTGGGGCTTCAAGGACAAATTATGGGACGCACCCACCCGCCCGCAAACACACACGCGCGCACAGCGGTGAGAAAAGAGCACAAAAAACAACAATGCTGCGAAAAGCAAGCCGAAACAGGCAGCATGATGTGTTTCGTGGAATTTTTGCCAAGCAAAATGGCGCCGCTGTGGAAAGCGAAATTCTAGATTCTACTCGTTATAATTAGCTGCAAGCAAGCCTACTGGCTCTTGTCCCCTCTTGAAAATTTGTTCTAGAGAGATTTGTTCTACAGAGGGTAAACACCTAAAATAAACCACTAGCACTGCACCGTTATAAATGTTTGTCTCCTCTTTGCCACGAGCAGTATTTCGGACCACTGGTAAAGTTACGCCACATTACTCGAAAAGAGAAAAGAGGCCAGTAGTCTTACTTGGCAGAGAGAAATGTTCACAAAGCAACGCAACAAAGAAATAGTCAGCTCGTACAACACAGTCAGCAATAAAGAGGGAACAGTGCATCTGGCCTGCCGTCATACATTTCCGTGGAAGCAAGCACTTTTTTGACACGCGGACATGAAATAAACGAAAAATAATCGCACCGAGCCCCCAAAGTGTCCATCATGTTTCAGCAAGCTTTGCACCCAAAGAGTTTTGCAACATATGCTTCGATTTGTGAAAGGGAAGGGTGGCAAACACATTGCTAGGCCATCATACTCTGCAATTCATTTTATTTTTTCTTACTTATATATGTCAATATATATATATATAATATAAAAGATATCACATTCATTTTGTTTTCTTCATTACCATCCCCTACGACAATAAAGGAAATCTCGGTAATAATATTATAATCGATAATTAAACTCGGGAGGACAAGGCGGCGATTCCTCTCGGGAAGGAGCCACGGAAACACACGGTTCGCGCTTGGTTTGTCATCGCTGTACTCGGTTGACTGGTATGACCTGAACACTGGAAGCACTTTGGGCTACCCTCGAGGACGTCCCTCCCGCCGAAAGAACACTCCACTTTAGCGATGACTAGAGGGGACACAAGCTCAGACATCGGGCTCTCCACTCAAGCCTGTGTCTCCTGCAAAGTTTGTGCACTCGCAGAAAATCAAGAGCAGCAACGCTGTTTAGCAACCCTCTTCCCCTCTTTCGTGTTGGCTGTCTGGCACCATTTTAACTCTCCAAAATCAAACGCTGGAAATAAATATGGTAAAGCGAATAAAATGCCCACTCGTCTCGAGGAATGAAGCATGCGCAAGCCCACTTCTGGTGGAGCCGTTTACTTTCTTTGGCCGTGAGTTACCCTCGCCGTGCAGTTCCTTTGCGGGACACCCAGAGCCAGCTCTTGAACAGACGGGCTACAGAAAGCAATGCAAAACAATTTTGAACGCAGAGCCTAGAGTGCGAAAGCGGTTCGCCATAACTGCATTTCGTCCGTGTAAATAAACGCGCATTCTCCCACAGCCGCACAAGCACCCATTGCCCTCTCTTAAAAAATATTATAGCCGCTGGATATGGACGACCGAAGGTACGGGGCAGCTTCCAATGTTCAGGGCATAGTTAACGGGCAAACAGTCAGCAACCCGTACAAAGAGAAACAAAACAAAAAAAACAAAAAAAAAATCCACAATCACACAATTTTTGTATCTTTCTCTTCACCAAGCTAACTTCGTCTCTCTCCACCTTTGCACTTAGTCCACAATTCGAGGCACGAAGGTGAGTCGGTCAAGCGATCCTCTCCACGCTCTCGTAACGAAAACTGGCCTCCTCTACTCTACACACGCGACGGGTCCTCTTCCAAGCCCTCCCCCGCGCACGAGCCGTGCAGGGTTTGACAAGAATCATCAGCACCGACGAGGTTCGTTCAGGGACTGTGCGGCCTCTGGGAAACAGCGGCACTGCCCGGGTTTCGACCGCTGCGTCGCCGCAGTGCGACATCTTTGACACGAACCCCCTCCAACGTCTGCATTGCGCGGGGAGTCCCGTCATTGAACACAACATGGTGAGACCTTCATAGTAAAAAGAAAAGGAAGAGGGATCTCACCCGGCAAGAAATAGAGCCGCAATGCTTGAACGCGTCAAAGAAATCTGCACGTGCTGCTTCACTTTTTGTATACATGTCTCCAACTTTCACGTTACATTCCATCTAAAAAAAGAATGAATCGCCTTGATCCTAAATATTAAGTTCGAATTACGCAGACTGCTGCAGACTTGAGGGGCTGTAGTAGCACCACAGACCGAAGTCAAGACACATGGTCATGCACGTGACACTGCGACATCAAGTTACATGGCCACGTCACCCCAGGTTACTTGGTCGCACGACACTGGGACGTCAGGTTACACGGCGACGTACCTGACCACATAATTCTTAGTGGCACCAACTATGTGATCGTAATAAGCCCTTATGTTTTCATTACAACTCTCGATGATGCGCTAGAACTAGAAACCAGCCCACAAAAGCTTTAGAAGAAAAATGTGGTATGTGTATAGAATATTCAATTTCAATACATGGCATGGTACAATATATATACAGAAAGACTCCCCCAGCTCTGGTCTCCAGTGTTCACCGCCTGTGAGACGACCATTTCCTTCCCGCTTTTTACCATTCAGCAAACCATCTTATTGTGCTGTGAAAGGCCAAGTTCTCAAGAAGGTACGGAAACAAGCATTTCTGGCGAACGGTAGCATCCAGTCCTAGACAATGCCACAATCATTGGTGCTGCACATGCACAAGGCAGGTAGACAGACCCAACAAAGAATATCTCAACTGTGCAGTCTAAAAGCGCGAACCGCGTGGCGAAAAACAAACCAGAAAACACAAAAATGAATGCGGAGGGTTCATACTTTACATCCTTACCAGCCGGTAAGTGTGGCAATGACAAAGACTGCTGCATATTATCAAAAAAGGCACTGTTAAGATGTTGCTGTTTCTTAAATTTTCATCATCATCGCTGCCATCATCCTCTTCATCGCCGACTCATTTTGCAGACAACCTTCAACTTTGACTGGCACGAGACGATAATAGTAGTCTCAAGTGTTTTTTTTTTTTTTAACTTTTCTCCGAGGTGCTGAGAAGGTAACGCTGTCTGAGATGCAGGTAGCAAGTGCACAGCTAAGGTGTTGTTTGTGCGAAGAGAGCGAGAAACCAACCCTGGCCACGAGAGAGGGCTGCCGGATCAAACCGCGCCGTCAACAGACTCCAGGAGGAAGAAAAACTTGCGTTGTCCAGGAGGCTATGCTCTACATACGGACTCTGGGGAGGTCCAAAGAGACTATGGGGAAACAATGGTTCCGTCGGTGCCGAGGAGTATGCGTAGTTGACACCGCCGGTAACCGTAAAAGAGCTTACAAGGATACAGGCTCGCCGGTATATGTACAAGATTCACTACAGTTTGCGTTGTTTAGCATATATGCACGCCAGCCAAACCGTCTGCTTTCCTTCCTTCCTCTTTTTTGTTTGGATTTGGACGTCTGATCTGCCAAGACGGAAATATTACATGTATAGTTTCAGATAGAGTTGGTCAAACCCTGCTGAAACTACCTGCTCTAAATTTCGAGTGATGAGGAAAAATGACAGACCCTGTAGTGAGGGGGATGGGACCGAATGGGGATGTGCAGGACAAAACTTGGTCCCATTTCGCGTTTCTCGACAACAACTTTTACACTATGCGACAGAGTTGAGAGTTGGGAAAACTTGGTTTGTAGAGATAGGGTAAACCAGCACAGTGAAAGGGCAGAACAGTATGGGTGACCACCACGGTGAACCGGTACGGTGCGCCCATATGGTAGCCAACACAGAGTTCCCTTGACTCATATTCAAAACTGCCGCGTCCTCGTGTTAGATGCTTCAGATCCTTGCCTACGACGCAGATGAGAGAAGACGAGGTTGAATGAGAAAATATACAAAATCTGGGACTTGAAAGGAAATCTATCAATTTGTATAACTTCTCACCGAAGCTATCTGTCGTTGGTGTTGGCTGGTGCTCTATGCTCTGTCTTACATGTAGCTCTCTCCTAACTCCTCACAAATCACCGGGTGCAATTGTCTTTGGGTATTCGCAAACAAACGAAGAAAAGGTGGAGAGGCATAAATGAATCAAAACAAGAAAATTGGCATCTGACAAACAAAATACAATTCTCTTTAAAAATCCTAACAACAAAGAAAGAGAAAATAAAGTTTTACAAAACTGAAGACAATGAATTGATTGATTTTAAAGATATATATATATATATATATATACTCTCTAAACACATCTCGAAACAATATGGCACAAAATAGTAATTATATAATTAATGTATGTCTGTGTTTTGTATATAAAAAAGTGAACATAATTCCCATATGCGTGCGAGCATGCACACATATGCATACACCGTCTATCGGGAAAATGGGGAAAACAATCGTCCTACCATTTACACATAAAAGCACTGTGTTGCTTTCCACAGAAAACGGACAGATGCCAAGATATATATATATATATATATTATATACACAGACAGACAGTGAAACCAGTACAACAGCAAACATAAAAACAAAAAGAGAACTGGCTGACATGTTTGAACGCTTGTGGCGGCAGGAAATTAATTGCTACCCCTGTGTGACCTGTTCTGGCGCTACTCCAATGGGCGCTTTCGGGTAGTCAAGGCCCTATTGCCTCAAAATCCACATTCAAACATTAGTAAGTCCGCCAGGGCCAATCAAAACGCTGCATGCAAACAACTACATCTTACTTTATAACTACAAAAACTAGTGATACAAGACAAATAACTTTTTTTTTTTCTTTTCGTTTCACTTTACAACAGCTGTAGCACTACCTGATGACATAGCACCACTCATAAAAGAGTCAATGATCTTTTTACTCTCGTTGGCATGGCATACTACGTTTATGGACTTGTGGCGTGTATACCCGCAAACCAACCAACATTGGCCGTAGCACAAAGTCTGAGCAGAAAAATAAACCATCTGCCACTAACCAACCAACAACCAGCAGCAAGATAGCACAGCAAAGAATCGGAATGGGAGGCCATGAGCAGGTTATGCGTGTCAGAATAGGCACCGTACTGAATTTGCACCTTCGACGTTGTATTTTGGCTCTGTTGGTTAACGGCAATTTATGTCCAAAAATGGGGATTTAAATCAATCGACCAGCACTACAGGCTTATAAGTATTGATGGCAGGTAAAAAGAGCAATGTTCTTAAGTGTCAGGATGTCATTACCAAAGTTTGGGCAGGCTGTGACATTCTTAGTTTGGTTCTCATTTGTTTGTTTTGATCTATGGAAAACATGAATCACTAGAACAGTAACAAAAAATAACAGAAACCAACGCCTTGTGACCGGTATTATGAAGTAATTGTTTGTGCATGGTGATGCACCTAAAACTAAATCACCAAGTACGCTTAATTAACGCCACAGTGCACAATCCCTCACGTATGATGACTTACATGACTCAGAAATAAAGCCCAAAACAACTACTAGTGCAACAACAAAATATGTACGCCACGCACAGGGGTTGAGAGGGCACCATTAGAATTTCCCGGTAACAGTTGGACCACCTGGTCTCCTGGCCAGCACAAGAATGACCGCAACAAGGCACCTCTACCAGTTCGATTCTTTGCACTCCCTCTGCCACGCATCTGTTTGCTCTCTCAAACCAAAACACGCAAAAACCCGTCCACTTGCGACAACATGCTACCACTGCGTCAGTACGGTAGCGCCGCCCCCATTTCTGTGCAACGCTGTCTGTGGATCGTAAGGGCAGGACGGGATTTCCCTGCAGAAGAGTGTTGATGTAGTTATCCAAAGGCCACAGTTGAAGAACAACAACAAAAAAAACCCTATCCATACACAAACGGATGTTTGCGCCACACTGGTTTTCTAGGGGTGCGGTGTGACTGTGTTTCCACCCAAGAACCTACATCCCCTGCTAGATGAAATGGCTCCGAAAGCTTGACTGTTGTCGCGACAATGTTGGACAGCGCGGGTGCGGGACAGGAAATTATGCGTCCGAACCTCACTACAAAGCTACCAGACAGGAGTAGTAGCACTAATGGTAGTAGTGGAGATAATTGAATTATTAAACAACTCGCGGAACATCGTAGTAAAAATTATAAAAGAAACGACGCAATTAAATTCGGGAAAAAATGCGGAAAATGATCAGTATACACATTTGGAGGGATTTTTCAGCCGGTCCCGGCATTTCCTTTAAGCAGTCGTTGCAGAATATTTTGTGTAACAGCAACATGCGCCGAAAAAAGGTTCCGGGATCTAGTTTTGACGGGCTTGCATAGGCGTTAGAGTTTATCTTTAATCTTCCAGTTCCTTTTACCTCGCGCAGGTATTTGTTAATTTTCTTCTCCTTCAACATGGACCCCGTTGCTCAACAGTGAACAATCTTCCGCAAACCGGGGCATCTGGTCATCAAAAATATCGGGGGCATTCTGGTGCCGTCACGAATGGGGCGTGGCAGCCGCTTGCTGCAGCCAGTCGCAACCATCCACAGGTCGGCCCCCAGACGGCCACGGTGGCCATCATCTCTCAAACGGCGACCGCTAAGGACACGGTCCGGTGACGCACCCTCTATGACATTGGGTCAGTCTTGTTTCTAAAAGTAATTCCTTTAAAAGTCGTCAGTTAAAAAAAACACACACACACAGCGGAAATAGCAAACGATAGACACGCTACTTTGCCGCCGATTTAAAGGGAAGCATAAAAAATAAACGGCGCTCGTACACGCTCCACGCAATAAAGAATGTATAGAAATCTAAAACAAAAACATTTCTCCTTTTTTTTTTACGAGTCAAACAAATACTTTGCAGACTGGTGCGTAACATTTTCGCCCAAGGCCAAAAAAGAAGGTACATATTCGTAGGGGGGTAGTCGAGAGTAGTCTTGCACGACGTCAAAGGAGGCCGTCCACCCCGCTCCGAAGAGTCAGTTCCTCGCGGCCAGCCACTCGTCCACACGACACGGGCGCTTCCACAACGAGAGAAAAAGGACAAACAGCCGCCCGACCGTCTCCCGCCCCCCCCCGACGGCAATGGCACTCAACGGCTCTCTCGCCAATCCCCGGGGTGGCGCGCACCACGTCTGGCGGCATGTCCCGACCCTGGGTTTCCCGTGACTAGAACCTCTCAGCCGGGAGGCTCCACGCCGAGCTTTCCGGTGCTTCCGAAACCGGCGGACAACAGCAACAAACCGCACTTGCGTCGTCCCTGCGACGGTGGCACGGCCGTGAGGAACGCTTGGCGTCGCGGGGTCGACGCTTTTGGAGCGAGGCGGATCAAGGGGGCGCCGCCTAGCCGACCTCGAAGAGCACGCCGGGGTCGTGTCAGAGGGGGGCCAGCAGGGGCACGTGGTAGTACTTGCACAGGGGACGAGCGCACCTGCCCTTGGCAGCGTCGCGGCACACCGTCACCTTGCCTTCCACCACCTCCACGCACTCTGCAAAGCGTACAGGCGAGCAATCAGGACCCTGGGAACAGCAACTCGTTTGCAGCAATTAACGAACAGACGCCACAAAGTGTCTTTCAATCCTAAAAGCTCGCAATAGCCACAGTTCGTCCAAGCGGAACACCGTACGACTGAAACTGTGCATTGCACACTCTGTGGAGCAGCTGCGAAAAAGGAGGTGCCTCCCAGGTGAAAATCAATCCAGCTGGAGGAACTGGACCCAACTAAATCCAGGTCAGAATGATCCTGCTGGGTTCAACCGGATCAAGCTAAGACCAGTCCCATAATTCAGCCACATCTGGACCGATCTTCATAACCTGTAAGGCGAGAATGAGCTCAAAGGGTGATGCACGTTTCTGAAAGTCGTCTTTCATTACTCTTACGTCACGGGCCAGTCCAACAGCCGTTAAACAAACGGCAGTTGGCAGCCCTAACCGAGATGGTGCTATGCGCGGCTATTTTACTTCCAGGTGATACTGAAACAAAATCAAGTGTCACGTTGCTTTTCCCCTTTTCCACGGCATATGCGGCGACTGGCTAGCAGGCAAACATTTGCAAGGGTTGTTACCTATATGCCTAGCCTCGCACGTCGTCGCATATACATCCTACTTGTGCAAATAAAATTACATTACATTACAATAACTGATTACAGACATACTTTTATTTGCATTTGGCACGAGATATATGTGCAAAGAAATGCAAGCAAGAGAGACTCAATTGGAGACGCACTCCTATCAGCTCCAGTAATGATTGCCTTTTGTGAAGTTTCCCCGCCCGGCCAGGACCATTACAATGGCAGCTTTGAACCCCTCAACATTCCTCTCCCACAATATTCATTGCTTCGATTGTGTCTAGATGCTTCTTTCCCCCCCCCCCCCCTTTCCGAAACAGTAAGAGCGTTGCTAATGCTTCCTCTTGGTCACTACCATCGTGAAATCGGGTTAGCAAATTCTGTCCGATTCAACTTTTAGCGACTAAATAAGTTATCGGCACTCCACTCCCCAGTTTCCTTGCCCTGCACTAAGCACCGTTTCGTTGTGGAGTGCAGAGCAGATCGGGAAGCTGAGGCGTTTTGCTCTGTTGCAGACTGCGTTAACATTTCTCGAAGACAGAAAAGCATTTCCTGCCATTTTAGATAAAGAAGGCCCCACTGAAGCTCATTCAGTGGCTCCAGTTCAATTGAGGCAGGAGAGTCATTAGTGACTCAATGACAGCCAAGCACCGTCACATAACTCCACTCGACTGCAACTAATTCGGCAAGCTCAATGACAGTTAGGATGGCTCGTGTAACTAGGGACCCGGCTGACCACCCTCGCCTCTGCAGGGGGGAACTGTCAGCACAGAGAGAGAGGAGCCATCTCTGAAGCGTAGAAAAGACGCAACGGGGGCGAGCACTCGAGATGTTTTGATGACCCTTGTTGGGTTGCTGACCAAGGGTCCAAAGTATTCCTCCGCTGGATTTGCTCCGACAGTCTTCTGTCAATATATCCTCATTCTCTATGCATTTTATTCAAGCTACGTGCAAAGGGGTCAGACCAGGATAAACCATGTCTTAATCCTATCAATGAACACACTGTCACGTTAGTTTCACAATTGGATCTTGTAGCAAATTTGAGATTACACAAAATTCCAGTCATTATTTGAAATGACTTAGCCCTTGTGCATGCAGAGTAACCCCCAAGTCAATCACTTTTCAGAGAAAAGCGCAGGTTCTCGAAATTTTTTCCCACGGGTGTTTTCGTCTAGCTGGAGATTCAATCGGTCAAATTATCCAAACGTGGAAATTTACAAACAAATCTTATCCTTAGTACGAAGGCCCTCTGGCAAAACCTTAAGACTTTTTGTTACAAAATTTACAAACAAATCTTATCCTTAGTACGAAGGCCCTCTGGCAAAACCTTAAGACTTTTTGTTACAAACTCGTGTTTTCTGTGAGCCTGCACTCTGAAATTTTGGTGCGAGAAATGTACAGCCAAAGCACACCCAGAGAAAAAATTCGGAGTGCTTCTCCAGCCCGGAAGCCTAAAACAAGCAGCCAAAGGCGCACTCACCTTCAACAAGATGGACATAACGACACTGCGGCCTCTTGCACTGGCCCGACTTAAAATCTCGGCACACCGGCAGGGTGTCCAGTAACTGGGGGGGGGGGGGAAGAGCAGAAAGCACCGTAAGACGCAGCCCACACAAGGGCCAAAGCAGTGTTAATGCAGGCAGCCCCTGCCAAGCTGAGTGGCGCAGAGGGGGAAGAGCAATGCCATTAGGATCACTCGAGAGGCACAAGGGGGATGCAAAGCAGTAGAAAAATAACAAAACCAAGAATGCAGCCAATTGAGAGTGCCTCAGCACTCTCACTAGTGTTTAACCAGGGTGTCTGCAGGTACTCGGACTATGCCAGCAAGATTCCCAGGAATGAGTTGAACCACAATGATTGATGCAATCCTCTATAACCCCACCAGAAATGCGCATCATTTCTGGTGGGATTAGCAGAAAGGCTGGGCCGTGTACTAGAAGAGGCCTACTGCGATGCTGCTTTGCAAAAAATTCTACCTGCTGGCAATGGTCAGAATTGGCAAAATGACTGCTCTCTTTGACTGTCCTGGACCTCTGTTCAAACTGTCGGGGCCTAAGCAAGGAACGATTTGAGAAGAGAAAGGCTGAACACGGTACTATTGAAAAGATAGTGGGATCTGCAATATGCTGTACTACAGCTGCCTCTCTATGCCAATTTCATAAAACAAATACAGTGAGATATTGCCAGTAAAATATAACTTTTTGCATCTATTGATGGAAGATTACATCTTTAGTCACCCAAGATACATGTTTCCTGCATCAGCATTTTTCATTTCAAGAAGAGAATGTAAAAGTCTCTTAATATACACATTATACTACCAGCTCTAGTCCCAGCGACGAAATGCATTTTAGCGTATGCATTTTCAGACATTTTTAATGCTGTGCATATTGAAAAGGCCTTCATGAATTCTGGCCCGTATTTGACTCCTCTGTACCCAATGTTGCCCTAACCTGCACTGTGAGTCTGCTCGACACAGGGTGTCCAAATCAGTGGTCTGAATCAGGGAGTGTTTCAATTATTGATTCAGGTGGGTTCACTATGCTTCCTTCCGCAATCGCTGCCCAGCATGAGAGCACGGAGATCAATGTTCTGCAGATCCACTTTTAGTGCAAATTTCTTGCATTCCCCAACCGTGCTCCTACAGACACCCTGGCAGCTCTAGCAGAGGGTGCAAAAACAACAGCAGCAAAAGAAAGCCAGAGAGTTTTGTGGTAGGTTTGCTAAAGTGTAACCAAGTTCAAGCGCTTGCCTTGTGAATAAAGTAAAGACATCCCCTGCCAATCCAGGGCTACGGGGGAAAAAGAAAAAGGGGAGGGGGAAGAGGGCAAGGGAAAGAGTTAGAACCAATAAAACGGGATCAAACAAACAAACGAAAAAACTGATGCTCACGCGCACCAACACCAGTCATGCGCAAAACAGCCAGTGCTACACTTAGAGTTACCAAATGCGCAGCATGCACAACAAATCTGGGAGAATGAACAAACAAACTACCATTTCTAAAATACTGAGCTGTGTGTCCTCGACCACACCTTAAAGAAACACTGAAACTAAAAAAATAATTTTTTAATAAAAGTTTTTAAAAGTAATAAAAAGATCTTTAAGAAGAAAACGAAGTTTGACGCAATAATTACATCAGACGCAACTTAGGTGAAGGTAGCCCTGCTTTAGCCCCGCCCATAACGAAAGGTGCTTGGCTATACACCTATTCCACAAGGGCGCAACCATCTTGAATGTCGTCGCTTCTGGTATGTGGTAAAACATCGTTTTGACCTCTTCACACTGCTGGAAGGTGTTTTTGAAAAATGTGTGATTGTCACACATTCTTGTTTGGCCTCACCTCTATTTTCTCGCATATTCCAGGTTGAAATGTTTTAGTATTTTGTTGTCCCGCATACCAGATACGGAACCCACGTGACTGAGAAGGACAGGAAACAGAAGACGTCTATGGTTGGTGACAGGTTCAGAGTTGAGGGCGAGAGAAAGGAAGGCTGGGGAAGAGGAAGCATCCCTCTCTCTCTCCACCATTCTGCCTGGTTACTCCGCCCCAGCATTCCTTTCCCTCGCCCTGAACTCTGAACCTGTCACTGACTGTAGCTAAGCATCGTTTCTTGGCTCTCATTGGATGGAGAGATTACTGACGTGTAGAATTTTGTAGTAAAATAGTTTTCCTCGGGATGGTAGTCTTTCAATCGACATATTTTATGTGTGAGAAACAAACAATATAAATAGTGTCATTATTGTTTTCAGAAATATTGTGTGATCACCTTTTCCACTTAGGATTCAAACAATAACAAACATGGCCGCCAACACTTGTGGCGAGCTGTTTACACGCCACGTAACTTGCTGAGCTCTTCTAATTTTATGAACGTGAGTTGCTTTGTGTTTACCGAGATGTTCAGAGGAAGATATCCTCAACCTACATAGTTTGCAGCAAATAACTAACGCAAGCAGGCGTCTTTGGAAGCGCAGCGCGAGAGCTTGTTTTCGTAGCGGGATTACCGTGTCTCACGTCTAGTGTCTCACATCAACTATTTTACTCAATATGGCTCGATTTGTTTGTTTGCGCGGTTGGATGCCGAATAGATGTGTCAATTTATGTCAAAGCAGCACCTCTACCTTGAGAATCGTGCAACCGTCGTGATTGCAACCATGGTTTCAGTACTAAGAGGTAACCTACACAGGTATGAATTTGTGAGCCATTTTGCTGTAAGCAGTAGGGCGTTCGCCTAGCAATACCGTAATATCTAGAGAAATAGCCCACCTAAAATTGAAAGCAAATCGGGTGAAAATAAGGAGTAAGCTAACTTTCGGTGTGCAATCAAAAAAAGTTGGGAAAACCGCTAGTTTTTAATTTTGTCACCTGCAAAACTTGTGATCGCAGGGAGAGGCGATGACCCGAAGACGACTGTTCTTCCCAGTCAGCAGTGTTTGCTTATCTTCCGCCGTGGCAAAGTAACACCATTTGTGCCGAGGTCACCATTGGGCAAGGCCCTGCAGTTGCTAGAAGTGGGCTACCTTTCGGTGTTTTTGTAAAAATAGCAAATTGTACCAAAAATAGCAGGCGGGTTATCTTTCGGGGAGGGGGGGCATCTCTCAGGATATTATGGTAGGTTTGTCCAGGTATGTTTCCGTCACTTCGCTTCGGAAGGCCCGTTCCTCTCAAGTTTTGAGCAGTGTACCTGGCTTCCTAGAGCCAATACTTTTGGTCGTGTTTTCATTGTGCGTCATGCCGCTCAGCCACTTCATTTTTTTATTTTTTTTTTAGTCCTTTTGGTCGCCTTCTAATGCGCATTAACAGACACTGACAGATGCCTGTATTGGACCGTGGCTCGTGCATGATAAAATGTTAGGACGCCGCTTTCAGGGTAGCGTCTTGCGAGCTTTGCAGATGGTTTTAGATGAAGCGGAATAGCAGACGGACGCAAGCGAAGGTGGACGCGCCTCTTTAATGGCCGGAGGATGCCTCGTGTCTGCTCCCACGACTAGCAGGCGATGTCAGGTGCCAGACTAAACGCACCGGACATCCCAACAGGGAGATACTAGGCTTGCGAGCATGTCCGGTCGAGCAGCCATGCCAAACCAGTAGGAATCAAGAGGACCACCGATTTTTGGGCGGGGCTTAGAGTGGCCCTTGACCTCCACCTAAATTGCATTAACAACGTAAATATTTGGATGCAAACATTCGACTGAGGTTAGTCTGGTTGGGTGGAATAATTAAAAAATGGGGGACGTCCGACCAAGTTTTAACTGGGAACCTTACGTTTCGATGCCTACTCGGCTCTTCACCAGGGATGACTGTGGCAATGACCGTTGAGGACCAGTGTTTTTGTTTTCACCTTCTTTTACAGAGCTGCATTTCTTTTTGAGCTGGTGATGTCTCGAAGCTCGTGGACATACGGAGATGGTGAAGCGCAAAGAGATGTATTTATTGATGATAAAGCTAGTAAGCAGGCGAGCTCGTTTAGGTTGAGATGTATGCCCTTTTCCCATTCTCTCCGTTCGTCTCCGGTCTTAACGATGTGCGATGTATTTATGTTTTCTGGTGTACTTTGCATCTGCCACGACTCCAAAAAATGCCAATGTCGGTGGCCGGTTTCAGACTTGAGAATGCGGGTGTTCTCAAAGTCAGTGTTGTTGCTGAATATTGCGATGTCAAGGACTATTGCGTCAAAAACACTTGCATTCTGGACACCAAAACCAACCACTGACAGCGACATTTCTTGGAGTCGTGGCACTAATAAACATGCCAGAAAACATAAATACATTTTTTTGGCAAACGTCCACGGGTTTCAAGAAATCCCCAGCTCAAAAAGTGAAAGCCATTTACAACTCCCTGTAACGCCGAATTAGAGCGCAGCTCTTGAGGAGGAGGAGGGAAGTGTACTGGGGGGGGGGGGGGGGGGGGTCAAGTGACCTTGGGTTGGGGGTCACGTGACCTAGAGGGGTCACGTGACGATGCCGATGACGTCATCAGTAACGATGACGATGCGGATACCGATGACGTCATCAGTGACGTCACTCATGACGTCATCAGTGATGATGACAATGACGATGCCGGTGACGTCATCAGTGATGATGACGATGACGATGCGGATGCCGGTGACGTCATCAGTGACGTCACTGATGACAATGCGGATGGTGATGATGACGATGACGATGCGGATGCCGGTGACGTCATCAGTGATGATGACAATGACGATGCGGATGCCGGTGACGTCATCAGTGATGATGACGATGCGGATGCCGGTGACGTCATCAGTGACGTTACTGATGACGTCATCAGTGATAATGACGCTGACGATGCGGATGCCGGTGACGTCATCAGTGACGTCACTGATGACGTCATCGGGGGTCACGTGACCCCCGGGTCACGTGACTTTGGGTGTCACGTGACCTTGGGGAGTCACGTAACCTTGGGATGACCTTGGGGGTCAAGTGACCTTGGGATGACCTTGGTTACGCCGACGGCGACGCCGCTCAAGCCGGGAACGGGCCCCTAAGAGCTGCGCTCTAAAAATGAAAGCCATTTACAACTCCCTGTAACGCTGAATTAGAGTGCAGCTCTTGAGGAGGAGGAGGGAAGGGTACTGAGGGGAGGGTATACCCTTCCTCCCTCCCTCCTCACCCTGCCTGCTACTCTTCCCTCCGAGCGGCGTCGGCGTAACCGTGAGGTCACGTGACCCTTGTGACGTCGCGTGAACCTCATGACCTCACGTGGGATATTGAGGTCATGTGGGGTTGTGCGACCCCCCTCAGGACCCCCTGAGGTGAGGGGGGTCCTCAGGAACACCCTGAGGACTGCCCCCAAAAGGGGGTCATGTGACCCCCTCAGGACCCCCCTGAGGGGTCCTGAAGACCCCCTGAAGTCACGTGACCCCCTCAGGAACCCACTCAGGGGGTCATGAGGACGTTTCAGCATGATGCCGAAACGTCACCATGCCGAAGCGTCGCCGCGGTTACGCCGATGGCACGCCGACGGCGACGCCGCTCAAGCTGGAAGTGGGCGCCTAAAAGCCACGCTCTAAAAGGAAAGAAGACGAAAACGAAAAAACCGCTCTTTGACGGCCATTGCCACAGTCACTCCTGAAAAAGAGCCGAGTAGGCATAGAAATGTAGAGTTCCCAAATAGGGCTTAATTGAACGTCCCCAATTTTATAACATACATATTGCAATAAAAATGTTTCAGACTAAAAAATTGTGTCCCTCTAGGCACTTAAAAAATGCTTTTTTAATTTCAGTGTTTCTTCAAAGGCCTGTTCACACATACATGGCAGCGATATACCAACACTAGCAACAGTGCTGATGAAGCTCTGACTCGAAGGTATCTTGGAACTGATGCAGCGAGGTCAGTGTTATTTCCAGCACTAATAGCGCAGAGGTAGCACTGTCGTGCATGTGTGAAGAGGCCTTCAGTTTGATCTTGGCCAAACCCAAGGGCAAATACTAACACACTTTCCGCAAGTACATTCATCAGATTCATCGTTTATAGTCTCTGACTGTGATCAAAAGGTAGAAAGCAGTCAGAACATTGGTGAAGTAAAGAAATTTCAGGACCTGAGGTGCAAGACAGACAATTCGAGGCCATAGGCAGCCATTTAAAATAATATACTTGGTCCATTACAGTCATTTTATCCCCGATCAAGATCAGAAGTATGGAAGGCATTGGCTGATTGTCGTCCTCAAGCAAGCTAGTAGGCACGGGTAAGTGGAACATTGTATTCCATCTAGCAGCAATTCCTACCCAACTGACTCAAGGGCCCGACAGAAGGTACGCTTCCGAAAACGTTCCCTGTCCCACGCGTAACCGTGGCAGCAGCTGCCTGCAGAGGCCGTCGCGTCCCGTCACTGGGGCCAAAGCCGACGGAAGCAACGCGGAAGAGAAGAAGAAGAGGAAGCGAGTCAGGGGGTGGGGAGGGGGAGAAGCCGTCAACGGTGAGTACCTGGCCATTGTCGTCACAGTATGCAACACTAGCGGCATTAGAGGCAGCAGACGCCACGCCGGCGGAGGCCAGCGCGACAGAGGACATCGTGGGCACTAAGGGAGGGGTGGCCGGTGTTGGCGGTGGTGGTGTGAGCAGGTGGTGCAGTGAGGAAGCAGTGTGCATCAAGAGGGAGAGAAAGAGAGAGACAGAGTGAGGCGTCTGGCACGCAGACAGAAGAAGGGCGGGGTTCAGCCAGCTCCCGACAGGTGGCGGAACATTGTGTGCAAGCACGTGCAGCTGCAGCATGTGCAAGAGGAGGGGAACAAAGCATTCTAGATTTTCGGCAAGAGTTCCCCAATGCTCGAGTGGGTTTTTTTCTCTCGATTACGGATAACGCACGGGGCTCTCCTTTTAGATTAGTGGAGCGAGACGAACAAATGTCATGCTTCTTTGAGAACAAGGGTTAGACAAGCTCCAGACAAGGTAACTTTTCCTCATTTGTATAAAACCTATTACTTTCTGAACTCTGCAAACTCTATACTCTATCACAAATATAAAATATTACATCGCAACTTCCTCCCCCTCCAGCTTTTTGTGATGCCACAAGCTATATG
Organism: Ixodes scapularis; assembly: GCF_016920785.2. Taxonomy (NCBI): domain Eukaryota; kingdom Metazoa; phylum Arthropoda; class Arachnida; order Ixodida; family Ixodidae; genus Ixodes; species Ixodes scapularis. The sequence goes on along the minus strand of NW_024609870.1, from coordinate 581,801 downwards.
ATTTCAGTGCATGAATGGGCGTGTTAAGTTCGCGCTCCTTTATTCCTACTTTTACACTCCGAGTTTCATACTCCCAGCAGAGCAACTAAACGGACCAGAGCGTGCAGGAGCGCGACATCTATCGACGCACAGGCCACTTCTGATTGCACGGTTCCGACGAGCATCTCGTGAATACAGGTGGCAGAAGCCGAAATTATTTCGAAGATTAATTCATTAGGGCCTCTGTAAAGCAACAAAGTGTAAAAAAAGAAAAGAAAGACAGTGACGTTAGGAATTTTCTACAAACATTTTGATATTCAATGAAAGGTTTAAAGAGTCGCTTCAAGCACATATGCGGAAAGTTACCTCGACCAATCTATTTATGGACCATGCATGCTGTTCAGATTTAAATGAAAGACAACATTCTTGTACTCGCTCATTGACGTAGGAAACTAATGGTGAATTCCACTCGTAGATCTGGAGCGCTTTCCAAAATCCGCGAGGGAGGCAAAATTCCGCTCCGTGGGACCCGCTCCGAATCGACAAGGGGAAGATAAACTTGCATTTTTGGAGCGACCTGCCCCACACCCCTCCCCACCCCTTCTCCTTCCGCCGTTCAAAATGGCCGCTGCTCGAACTTGACCAGCCCACCAACGCCTCAGCCGGCTGATCTTTCCGACGACCAGTGACGACTGTCACTGCTTAGCTGCAGAAGTAACACGCGACACAGGCCGGGCGGAATTATACGTACCACGGCGCCCATGTCACAAATAGCGAAGACGTCCGCGTTCGGCACCGTCACATACCTTTCGGCCGCCTCGAAGCGGCGGGGCACGGACAGCGATTGTCAGCGGTGGAGTTCAGATTGCTAGTACGACTTTAATAAACACAGAGGTAACAAACCATCACTTGAGCGGTCGTTGCCTAACCACTTCTTGCTTTATTTCACGGGAAAACGCCGATGGAATGCAGTGTAAAAAGGTAAACAATCACTGGCTGCAGAATGAATAGGCCTAACCTTGCGTCTGCCTCCGACTTTTCTGTCGTTCTTCCTCGGTGATCACAGATGTCAGCGCTTACGATTTGCCACGCTCCACATTCCCGGCTTTTTATCCCTGATCTACGCGAGGTAGAAGCGTTCGAGCCGTCACAGTCCACAGTAAACAACCGACGCACCCAACAGATCCAACTCCACAACCCGATCGCGGCCCGACGGCCCGACCGCCCCGACCACAGTGGCCCCGACCGGCCCGCCGATCTCTCCAACCTCGCCGCGCATGCGCACCGCCGATTTAGACGGAAATCACGTGGGCCGCTCTGTCAATTTCCGGAGAGATCTGTGAAATCCCGCAGAGCAAGTTCGGCGGAGTTTGGGGCGCTCCGTGGAGCGGGCGCTGCCAGAGATCTACGAGCGGAAGATGACCAACTTGAGCCAGATCTGCGAGCGGAATATGCGCGCTCCAAATGGAGCGCTTTTGGAGCGCTCGAGATCTGCGAGCGGAATTCACCATATGAAACTTGTCAGGTGTGCCATGGTTTCGTCTTGCAGTGTGAGACGGAACCCGTTGATGTGCTACGCCGATACTGGCCCACCTCCATTTAATAGATAACACGTCAATTCGTTTTCAGGCGAGATGCATGAACAAACCTTTTTCGCAACGCTAACTGATGTTTCGAAATTGTAATATTCGCTGGGCTAAGCATTCTAAAAAGGGCACTGGTTCGAGTGTCTTTTCATCTTGACAACTTTTCTGTTGCTCTGCTATCGGCAAGCTAATGTTCGATAGATGAATTGGTTGTCAGGCGAGATGCAATTAGCGTTTTTGGGAACGATAAATGCTGTCATAGCTTTCAAAGCAAAGCACTTTCACTGGCTGGATTAAGCACTATTCAACTGAAAAGGGCAGCAGTCTGGGAGCGCCCTTTGTCTCGACAATGTTTGGTCAGCACAGCCATCCTGCTTGTGGGCGTGACGTCATGAAGCGCGAAGAAGTCACTTGCGCCCCGAGAAATACTTGGTGCACGAAGAGCGCGCTCGAGTGTCGGTTTCCGGCAGCGCTCCTGTTCGTTCAGTGAATGGAGCGCCAGACTCTCGCACTCCGGAGCACGGACTTAACACGCCCAGTAACACACAAAATTGATGCGGCAGGAATCACTGTTGCTACACCCCGTTTCACCTGATGTCCGGCCCCGGCGGATGCTGCATCCCAGCCACTCCAGCTGCGAACAAAGCAGGCGACTATGCTTTCCGTATGGCATTTTCTCCTGAAGGCCACAGAAAACTCGCACGGCCTTGAATTGGCTCCAATGGTTCATACCGTTCGCTGCGGCCGGACGCAAGGTGAAACGGAGCATAACGACTAAAGTGAGCTTGTTTTTTAGAGCACAGTTTCTCAAAACAAGTGCAGAGTTGAGACGCTCAGTTCTGACTCAATGTCGAGCTGCAAACGGTAGTATGTTCGTCGACGCCACTCCAGGGAGCCTAGTTCACCAGTTTTTTTTAAAAGTTTCCTTGTCGTTTCGTGTCTCCCGCTGAATTTTTTGCAACCCCAGTTGGGGATATGTAATTAGATGGCCATCACTACAGAGTCGCCAAGCACGGGAGCAATTTGAGTGCACAACGTCTGGCCAACCAACAACCCATCTGGGTCATTCCATCTCAAACAACCCAGGCGTTGCGCTTGACCATTTTTGATTTTTAAAAGAAAATTCGTGGCTTTTTACCTCAAGGTCTTTTACCTTTTCCTAAAATATTTTTGCCGAATTTTTTTTTTTTTTTATGGCGAGGGTGTGGTTTGAGCTTTTAAATTGGGCGTAAAACTAGGCATCAATCAATTATTGAGTAAAAATTAAATTTTCTTCAAAATGCTTCTTAATCTGTTTTATGAAATTCTAATGATTTTGGGCTTGGTCTGTTGGGATGATTCTACAATTTTTATTGTTAAAAGCTTATTTTATAAATTCAACAAAATTAAAAAAAAAAAAAAAATTGAGCACTTTTGTAGTTTTTTAAAATTTCATTACTGCTTTGCATCTGGCAATTAAAAATTTTTTTTAAAGCCACATATGTAATGTAAATGAAAAATGTTTGAGGCTGCACAAACAAATATTTTACAAATAAAAAATTATAAACTTGTAAAAAAGTCAGTTTTGCTGCCTAAACAGTCATCTATTCTACCTTGAGGTGGTCCAAGTAAAAATACAAAACATAACGGCTTTATAAGAGGAGTTTACTGTCTTTCATTTCTGAAAGATTATTAAAAATTATTTTTGTCGTGAGAAAAAAAATATTGAACTTGAGCTCCCGTCTCGCGACCTGGCATTGCCTCTTCAGGTGCATTCACACTGCGGAGGAAAAACGCGCGTCGTGGGGTGAGTTTTTTGCTTATTTTTGTATTAAAAAATGTTGAGCACCGAGGAGGACGACACAGTGATACGTCTCTGGACCCAATTTTTCCCTTGACACGTGTGCTTGAGTCAGTCACTGAGCGACTGGACGTGACGTGATAGCTTTTTCCGATTAGGGCATGTTTTCGCTGTTTTTATTTTTGATCCACAAGAAAGACGGAAAGGTAGAGGGGTTGAGGGATTCATGCAGTTACTAAACGTGGCTGGAACCATTTCAGCGTGGAGAGAAGCAAGCCAATTGTAGCGCATATCTGACTGTGAGCAGTGTTTTACGTGCGTGTACAACGACGTGAAACTACTCTTCATAATTAAACTTGAGGAAGAAAACGAGAAGAGACGGACAAACACAAACTTTTAAGTTTGTGTTTGTTCGTCCCTTCTGGTTTTCTTCCTCAAGTTTAATTATCCCTACCAACCCGCTCGTTCTGTTTTCACTCTTCATCGTTTGCGCAAAAGTTGCCACCGAAGTTCGCAGTGTTTTTGCCTACGACTGTGCGAGAGCGATCACTCCCAATGTGTTTTGTGTATTCTTCGCCTACTCATGGGGCTTTTACACTGCTGCCTATGTGTGTACTGACGCTAACAAGAGGGGCAAATTGTGGTGTGAAACAACGATCTGCTGGTGGATATGATGCCCCGCAGCGGTAGAAAACAGCAGGTACGACGAGCCGTGCTAGATCACGAGAGGACTCCGCCGCAGACGACAGTTGCAGTTGCAGAGACTGGAAAGCCACGGAAGCAGAAGCAAGCCTTTTCCCACGAATATCTATATGACAACACAACTTTTCTGCGTCTACCTGCGGTAGACACTCCACTCAAGACTAACAAGTGTGCGTTTCGTCCGGCTACAATGTCAACAGTGGCGTGCTGTGCGGTGAAGAGGAGTTAAGAAACCAGTCTGGGTTCCGACGCGAGAGCTCCACTTCAATGTTTTTTTTCTCGATATAGGCAAAAATCGTTTTGATTAAACTTTCAAAACTGAAACACAATAAACTTCTTATAAAGCCATTATGTTTTATATTTTTACTTGGGCCACCTCAGGGTAAAATAGACAGCTGTTTAGGCAGCAAAACTGCCTTTTTTACAACTTTAGAATTTTTTCAGACATTGAAGTATTTTGTTGTACAGCTTCAAAAATTTTTCATACGCAATACAACTACAGGGCTTCCAACAAAAACCGCTTGAATTGCCAGGCGCAAAGCAATAATAAAATTTAAAAAATTGAGAAAAGTGCTATTTTTACTAATGTTTTTTTTAATGTTTTATTAACTATTTTAATAAAAACTGCACTATATCATCAGAACATAACAAGCTAAAAGCCGTTTGAATTTCATAAAAAATATTGTGCAACGTTTCACAGAAAATCTGATTTTTACTGAATTATAAATTGATGCCTAGTTTCACACCCATTTTAAAAATTCAAACCACAATCATGCCATAAAAAAAGAAAAAACTTTTTCGGCGAAAATATTCTAGGAAAAGAACCTTGAAGTAAAAAGCCACGAATTTCCTTTTAAACATTGCAAATGGCTGAGCGCAACGTCTGGGACGTTTGAGATGGAATGATCCATAAGTAACTCTGCAAGTGCAGAAAAACACGTCTGAGGTGGTCCCCAAAGCCTTACACACTGTCGAGCAATTGAACGAGCTCTGGCATGGGCCGAGTTACGCACATAGCATTGGTAGAATTTTTAGTCACACAGAACCCCAGATTTTTATATCAACACGAAATAACTGATAATTTACTTGGTCCAGCACCGAACCCTAAACAGTTTAAGGCACAAAATGAACCAAGGAGCGTAAGAAAGAAAAAAAAAGGCCTAACACCGTGACTCTCCGTTGATGCTCCCACCCTAGTCCTCTGGTCCATTTAGGCCACAAAGAGCCCAGATGGGCCAGGCACTACCCAGATGGGTCAGAGGAACTGAAGGTCCAAGGTGAGGTAAAGACAAAAGCAACAAAAAGTACAAAAAGTGAAAAAGGCATTCGGGAGAAGGCAGGTTTCGTCTGCCGTGCCAGAAAAGTGCGAGCCTACTTACACGAGACAGGCACGAAGGGCTGTTGCATCTGTAACAGGGCTTGCTGGTACGTGGCACTGGGCTGGTACACGGGAACGCCGCTCTTATCGAGGGCGGGACGTTTTGTGTAAGGTACAATACCAGGGAATGCCTGTGTGCAGCACAAGAGACGGGGGCGGGGCAAGGCCAGGTCAGGTGCACAGCCGCGCAAGTGTCCCCAGCCGTCCTCCCCTGCCCCCGCACGTGCACGCAGGCAGGGGACGATGCAAGCACGGTCCGACTCTGGTGCAAGAGAGGGAAGCTCCCCAAGCGACGAATGCGATGCCAACGTTCCCTACCAGATGACCCCTTAAAAAATAAACTGCATTAGCGACAAAGTGATGTTCGCAAAGCAAATGATGCATTCAAGGCACGACCGTGTAACTGCGTTTAACAGGGACAAATCTGCCGCTTTCTTGCAAGTTTTGGCTTTGCTCCATGCAGTTTCATAGCTGCCGCCGTTGCTTTGCAAAGCAAATGAACGAGATAACTGTAAGCATTTCACTTTCTGCTGCCACCTCTTACGACCAAATTCAACCGTGCTTGCGAAAGTAGGCAGCTACGTTTCTGCTCGTAAAAATTACAAAAAGGCGCTCTCAATTCTGACTTACGTTACATGCAAAATTAGTGTATATCTTCAAACGAAGCTATCCTGAGACAATATTCCGCTTCACCTTAACATAGTAGAGCAGCAAAGACTACAAGCACGAGCTCAAGCTTTTGCAGATGACAGTGTTGCACGAGCTATGCCAGGAATGTGCAACCAATCTGCGTTCTAAAACGATGAGCTTGAACCCATAGACTTGACACTGCACATACCAGGCTCGGATGAAACGAAATATAAAATTGCCTTGGCAGATCCTGCGTCCACTGTGGCAAACCAAATACTGCATCACCTTTCGACATCTTTTTATGACAAAGCTTACACTCTCTGGTCTAGCACGAGCTCGTGAGAGAACCCTTAATGTACTTGACTTCAAGCACTCTGGGAGTTCTCTGTTGTGCTCAATGCACCCCGAAACCTATGAGCAAACTTGAGCACTCAAATGTCTTAAGTTAAGGGATGGCATTGTAAGAAAAGGCATCATATGCCGTTCCCAAATTTGGTTAGCCACGTGCGCTGGGACACTGCCAAAGAGACACATGGAACACCAGAAAGTCTTTGGAGAAACAGTGGCAAGCATCGTCGCCAACCCTCACTGGGTATTCACGAAACCCAATTAAAACAACATTAGTTTTTTGTCTATTGGTAAAGAAAAGGCACAACAATGTCAACGACAAAGAGCGTGGAAATGGCCTTTCTGATGGTCCACTGCAATGAAACTGCACTAGTATACTCCGTTTCAGCTTGCGATGGACCACGGAAGAGTCTATCCAATGCAGTGTTGCCTGACCTTGGGGAAGAGTGATGTGTAGGGAACAAAGTCACTCGATTGCCTCGAATGGCTCTTTGCATTCGTCTATCGTAAGAGGAAACGGAGTAACTCTCTTCATGTATATTCTTTTTTTCAATGCAATAATGCCTTTTCAGTACAACCACATCAGATCCTGATCTGAGGGCAATTCACAAGCATGCAGCCTTTTTTTTTTCTTGTCTTACTTCGTGTAAAGAAAATAAGGCAATCGGTCGATATATAAACTGGGACATTGAGAAAATTTTTAAGTCCACTCCCTTCTGAAAAATGGCTGACAATTATGAATGATGAAACCACAACAGATGAGGGCAAACAAAAAGAGGCTACAATAAGTGGAAGAGCGAGATAAAGCTAAAAATGACAACTGCAATGGCTTTTCTCTCGTTTTCAATCCGTTTGACTTGCCTGCGCAAGTAAGAGTTTTATATTGTCTCAGTGAGAGGAAAACTTTATGGAATAAAATGAGGGGGACAAGTTCTCTGATAGACAGATCAAATGGTAAAAAAATCTTATACTGATACTGCCGAGCAGAAAAAGTTGCCAATCTTGCGTAGCTATGCTTGATGCAGAGAAAAGCTGGAGGACCAAGTCAGTAGGTCATCTACGAGTAAACCTAAGTGATGAATTGAAGACCTTTCACACATTCATAAGCATTAAAAATACACAACAGAAACAGTGACTGCAACGATGTCACCCAAATTTTAATAAAGCATTCTAACGATGTCATTAGGAAAGAAGGTGCAGCTGGGCTCTTCACCTTCAAGGTACCATATTCCACCAAACAGTAGGTATTTGGAACTCCAGTACTGGGTCCCTGAACTGCAGCTTCCTGTTTTTTTTTTTCTCTTCCGAGACACTTGCCATCTTTCTTTACTCGGGACGGTACCAGTATAAGAAATTTCTTTTCCTCTGAATTTGGTATCCAGTTACACCAACTGCCAATGGAGGAAAGGAGGAGAAGGTACCCTTTTGCTTCACTCTCTTTTCCTTCTCAAAAAAAAAAAGAAGTGAAAAGTGAAAAAAAAATTTTTTTTTTTAAAGTGGTGTTTAGGTGCAAATGGTGTTTAGTGGTGGTGTTTAGGTGCAAACAGCACACTCCAAGCCAAAAAAAAAAAGAAGAAAGAGCTACAGCGTGGGACAGGCAGATCCGCACATTCACACAAACCAGGGGTAAATGCAAAGGAGGTGCGTGCTGTTGCAATGAAGAAATAAAAGTGGATGCCTTTAAGATGGCGAGAAAAAGAGGGAAAAAAGAGCACTGAACTGAACCAAAGAAAAAAAAAAAGAAAACGTAAAGGGGGCCAGCGCCGTGCAGGAAACATTGAGAAGCACAGCCTGTGCCTTTCCACGAGCGTGTTAGACAAGGAGGACGACTGATGGCCTGATGAGGGGAAAAAGCTGGAGCAGCGAGTACAGTCATTCGACCTCAAAGGAGCTGCCACACGCAGCGTGGACACTCGCACTGCCTCGCAACTCCTGGAGGCGGGAGGATGCGTAACTTGGCATCTCTGCGACCTTCCAACTGCCACAATGAACAAAATCAGAGCAAGAACCTTTAAGGGCCACTGAAAAGAACAAACATTTTTTTTTCATTCGTGTAAGTGGGACACGCATGTCAAAAAATAAATTTTATCAAAAAAAAAAAAAATTTTTTTAGAACATTATTGACGACGCGAGATTTATTTTAGTTGCGTCTAAATTAAGCGCGCAAAGTCCATGACGTCATGGAATGGTCATACACTCTTTCCACCTCAACAATAAGATGGTCATACACTCTCTCCACTTCAACATGATGGCCAGTTTCTCTCCTTCACGCACCCGAAATGCTGAGAGAGAAAACAAGTGGAAAGGAAGTGACTACCAACTAAATTGCGCCTTGCGCCGTCAATATCATTCTAAAAAACGTTTTTCTCGCGTAAATATTTTTTTAATGCACGTATCTTGATTAGATTGTTTAAAACATTTTTTTTTTCTTTTTAGTGGTCCTTTAACTGCCTCAAGTTTCTGTAACCTTGTCAGTGGATCACTGCCAAGTGGTGGGGCACGAGATGACTGTACTCGCAGCATGGAAAGACCGATGCATCTCCATGTGTGGCAGAGTTTACCCAGGAAGCCAATCTCTGTGCCAAGGCTCTCGTCCTGGGGAGGGCGTGCCCTTTACGGAACTGAAGAGGTGACCCTTCGCACACCGGGGCTCACTCTTCACACTGAGAGATGTATGCAAGGCATGTGAAACAGGCAGATGAACCACTCCGTGGGCAGGCAGTTGCAGTGGTAGTCGAACCCTACACAAATGTCAGCCAGTTTGCAAAATTAAGGGGAGGGATTTTCTGCCCATTCTTCTTCCGGAGTAAACCAAACTCAGCTTGATTTCACCATCACTCTCCGTTTTCTTTACAGCCTGCAGAGACTCGTTCGAATGCCAGGACATCCACCTCGGCATTAACGACGCCAATAAAAAGAGTCCCGAAGCACGTAATGCGGACTAAGAAAGAAAAAAGGCAAACATTTCAACGGTGAAACCTGGGGAATCAGAAGGAGGCCCCTGGAGGGAAGCGAGCTGCCCGGCGTCAAGGAGCCACCGGACAGCCCTCCGCTTACCAAAGGGCAGCCTTCGAGCGGGGCACACGACGAAACGCGCGGGCGGCAAGGTCTCCCCGGAAGGCCCTCGCCCCCGTGCCGCCCACACGCTTCCCCGTGCGACCAGAGGAGGTCGACGTGGACAGAGCACGGCGAACGGCATGGCGTGCAGTCTCACCGCCCACTAGCGCCCTCTACTAACAGTGGTGCCACCTACTGGTTCGCAAAGGAAGCAGCAGGGCCAAAGCGCCGCTGCTCCTCCGCCCCTCTGCACACTCTCTTCGTCGGGCTGCTCGTGTTTTCGACAGGGAGATCAGGGAGGAAGAGGTGCGGAAGGGGAACAGAAAAATCAAGGGTCAGTGTCACCGCTGGCCTCTCGGGTGTGTTGGGGGATGAGCTTGGACGGAGGGGCCCTCCCCTCTCACCGCAGGGACAAGACAGCCTAGACCACAGCAGCCGCCACAAGTCGGCGTGTCGCACGCAGCGACGGCGCTCCAAGGCTCACCACACAGTTGCATTTGACCGCCGATGCACGACCGCGAGTTACTGAGACGCCCCGAGTATGTCCCCGGTGTGGCAATCCATCCAACGGCTAGCTTGGCACCTGGCATATGCAGCACGGATGGCAAGTGCCCAACCAATCTCCATGCTGCATACTCAAACGCAACTGTGTGAATGGGCTTCGGTTGCGATTGTGTGGATCGCACGAAAGTAGCCTGTCCTAACAACAACAACAGCAACAACCGAGTTTCGACGAGAGGAGACACGGCGTCGTTTTCACCAATTCCAAAACAAATGTGGTTGCTACGGCTGTGGCACACAGCGGTCACATTTAGGCAAAGGGTTCGTCTAGGGGTGGGGGTCCCGGGCTTCCTTCTCTCCCGCTTTGCTTTGACATGACCTAGACCGCGAGACTGCCATCAACTCTGGATTTCTGCGGAACACGAAGTTGACTAAAACTTATTCCGCCCATTTTGAGTACAAAAAGAATGAGTTGTTAATTGGAAGAAACGGAAGACCGTAAACCTTAGGCGTACAAATGAAAATGGTAGAAAACCAAACGCGACAAAGAAAGAAAGCCAAGCTGCAAATACGAGCCTCGAACCAACTAAGAAGTGCAAAGGACAGCGGGCGGGCCAGGTGCAACCAAGCAGAGAAAAATGCAGCCGACCGAGACCGTCCTCTTCTTGTTCTATTCTTCCCTGCCGAAATGACCAAATGCGGGGGGCACTGCGGTGTGAAATGTGTGTCTAAAGTGTGATGTTAGTGTGCACCGGAAGAGAGCAGAGCACGTTTCGAGTTCAGCCAGAGAGGAAAGGGGTAAAGAGGGAGGCAGCTCAAAAAACCAAGAAAGCAAAAACCTCATGCGACACACACAGACCAAGTGTGAGAAAACAAAACGCCGCCCTTTGGTCCTTCACTCAAACTTCTCTAGGGCGCCCGCCCCCGTGCCTAGGCCCAGACTTGCCACAATGCTGGCCACCCTGTGGGCCCCGCTTTATCCGACCACCCCTCCCGGCTCAAGGCCTGCATTACAGAGGCGCATCTGCTCATAGGTAAAGCACGGGTGTAGTCCGAGCTTTTTTTCCCATTATACATTACGCTTTCGGAGCTGACAGCTAGGGGTTCGAGCTTGAGAGACCAAGGGGCAAAGGCAGCCGTGTTCCAAGCAAATGCGGTAAACAGAGAAAGAAGGCGAGTGAGGTCGCAATTAATCGTGAGTCGAACAACATTCTGTACAGCAGCCAGACAACAATGTGCGTGGGGGCAACTTGCAAAGCCCTGCCGCGTCTGGCGGCCATGGGAAAGACTCCGAGAGCGTCTTCCCAGGACCGAGCGAGGCGTTGCAAGTGTCACCACCCGGCCCGCACCAACGCACGAAAGGGTAACCGGCCCGTGCACCACTGCCAGCGAGAGGGAGGAGGAAGAAAGAGAGAGTGACAAACTAAAAGGCCAGCTGGTGGCATCGTGAGGCTGCACGCCCTGCCCGCTCCAGAGACGGGAGGGGGGCCCTGCGACCCCCCTCCCCTCCAGGGTTCAAACACGCACAATGAGTTCCACGGAAGGTCAAAAACAGAAACACATGCAAAAGCTCTAAGGGACTGTGTACCAGGACAACTTCATCTGCAGACTCTCGGGGGCGCTTCTTGCTCGCGGAAGGATCTCCCAGGCCCGGCTAAATTAGTATGCAGAGGCAGACGGTTTTGTTTTGGATGGCGGGTAGGCACAGCGCATGGCAGCAAGCAGCAATGCGTCGAAAGGGGGAACCAAAAAACGAAGAAGGAGAAAAAAAAGAAACAAAGAGAGCAATGATTACAGGTCGGCCAAAACACGGGGCCTTGCGTCTAGAGTCTCCCTCTGCACGGCGGGGGAGGGCCCTCCCTCCCCGGGCCACAGCAAGAGGTCACAAATGCTTTGTCACTCGTCGCGCTCTTACAACACTGACTGGCAAAAAGGGAGGCATACGGCGTGAGAACAACATGCAAGTACCACAACGAGAAACAGCAACATGGCTCAGACTAGCGACACCTTCCTTCCCCCTCGAGAGCACCTGCCGTGCACGCCCGCGGGGAACAATGCGGCACAGCTGGGCCAAGGAGGAGGAGGGGCAACCTCACTCTGGCCAAGTGATGCCATGGCCAGGCGTCTCCCCCGCCCCTCTTTTGTCCCGCAGCCCTGAGACGGCGCTGCCCTCTCGGCACTGCAACGCCATTGTGAGAGCGGTAACTTTTTCAGACTAAAACAAAAACTGGATCCAGACTGTTCCTGGGGACACAATACTGGACCGGAATGACCGGTGCTTTTGAGACGTTTACCAATCCCCTAGATATCTCTTCCTCGTATTTTTTTTAATTTTGAGATATCTAGAAAATAACCTTCATTGTCTAAGTGACAAGTGAGCCAAGTGACACCCAAGTGCATGTGGTAGGGTGCCTTTTCGGTCGTAGAGGCAGGACAGGAATGAGGTGGGTGAAGGAAAAGGAGACAGACTGGCACGCGCAGCAGGAGAAAAGGAACAAGCCACGGCAGTCCTCCAGGTCAAAGCCTTTCACAGAAACATGCAATTGGAGTCAAATAAACTGCCGTGTGTCAACTCGGGCAATATCGTCACTTTGAGGGACCTTTTGCGTTACCTGGATGACCAATTTCCCTGGCACAAGCGTCCCCCAGCCACCTCGAGTCTTTTTTAACTAGTGATGGGTCACACTTCACTTTCAATCATCGCCAGGTTCCATAAGGTGTGTTAAAAAATGCCGCCCGTCTAGGAGCAACCAGGGTCGAAGTAATTTTGTTTCCCCAGTTGTGCCTAATCACAATGCTATCTTATTTCAAAGCTAAAGTATTTCCTAAGAGATATGCTTCTCGCATTTTTTGATCTAGTAATAGTAGTCTTCTGCACTTGTACGGACCTCAGGCACTTTCATGTGCATAACCGTAGAAGAAATTTTGATAAACTTTTGCTTGGAGCCGAATTTCACCCAGCCAAAATTTTGCCACCAGATACTTTTGTTCTGTTGTACATAAAAAAATAAAAAATAATGAATACAAAATATTGCCCCAGAATTACTTAGATCTCTTTGAGAATTGTGTCTCTGACACAATGGATAGAGGTGAAATTCTCTGTGTCCAGCATTACAAGAAAAGGTCTTAACATTTGTGCCGGTTTCGATTTGCTCCCTTCCTCTCCCTACTGGGCTGTTTTATTTTTGACTTTAGAGCAACATTTTGTTGTCTCGCAATAATAACTGTTCTCCCCACTTTTAGGGATAATCTCCGGATTCACAGTTTTCGTCAAAATATAGCGGGTTGGGGTGGGAAATGGATCAATTGCGTTCGTTCCTCTGCACCGATGCTGTGAAAAAAGGAAACTCTGACCAAAACGTGCCCCAAAACGAGGTCCTCTTTGACTCTGTCCGATTGTCGAGAAGCGACTGCCGTCGACACTGCGGACAGGAGGTGGTGTGCTATTATCAACCTTTCTCAAATAAACCTTTCCGGATAACGCTGCACCATAAGGTACATAGAATTTAATGTTTGAATGTTGCCACTCGCTAGATTTTCATGTTCAAGTCCTGTAAGTTCGGTAATCATGTTCTTTGTACGTGGGGGATATGCATGCCCTTCAACTATCTTCTGCTGTAAATTACTTTCGACGGCTAAGCGATTCGTCGATCGACCCGGCTGAGAGGGCGGCGCCATAAAAACTCATCGTACAATAAAAACAAACATTTCAGTCGCATTCGTTCTGTCGTGCATACACTCAACCAAAAATAGCTTTGTTTTTTCTTTAGTTTCAGATCTGATCCAGAGCTTTTTCAATTTCCTCCGAAAAAGACATACACCACAAAAACACAAAATGGGATAAGGCGAGAATTTAGCCGCCAGCAGTGTGAAATTGTGCCTACGCAGGCTGCAATTATCGAAATCAACGGTCCACTCGGTTAGGGATAGCAGGGATGCCGGTAACAGAATAGCCTGAAACCCAGTGAGTGGGCTCGAAAACAGTTCTCTGGTCCCTGGGGCCAAGTGTTTCTTAGAAAGGTGTAGAAAAAGAGAAACAACATCCTTAAAGAGCCTCTTTCATATTCACCGGTGTGTCAAACAAAGCTGAACTTGAGTCAGCCCAACTTTGGCCTAGCGCAATGTATTAATTCGTAATCTATCTAACCTTCACACAAAATCCCATCCTCCTACACCAGGACAGAGTCAGTCGGGTTGCCTGCCAGGCTAATGCGTCCCAATCTGCCGAGCTACCGCGCGAGACAAGGCCAATGCAACAGTCATAGACGAGGGCCAACAGTCATAGACGAGGCAATGCAGCAACGGCATTGGCCCGATTAATCACTGGACGTGCCACTCTCAATGAACTGACCCTTAGTCCTTATTGCATGGTGTGCACAATAAAAGGTCCCAGGTTGGCCGTCATATTGCACTGACCTGATTACCCCTCTGCAGCGAGTGTCGACCCCAATACGCTAACTACAGTGGTTGGAGAACTGCATTTGTGCGCTCAAGATTTCTTCAGTGGCATAGACGCTTTTACAGTGCTGTTATCGGGACTTCCCAGCAGCGTTCACAACGTCGGCGTTGTGCTAAGCAGAAACCTCTTGGCCGAGGAGTCCGTGAGCTGGCGCTCGGCTTGGTGCCTGCTCCACGTGCAGATGCCCATTTAAAGGGAAGAGACATAAATAATCGTCACCGGCAGCGCCTGCCTCGGGATGTCAATAAAGGTCACGTCGCTTCAGTTCTCCTCTGGACTTCGGTGCAAGCATGTGCATGTATATTTGGACAACTCCCAATGAGAAGGCGTAGAAGGCTCGCCGAAGCCGAGCACAAATGCCTGCCCTCGCTGAGCTGCCGCTGTCACTCCTTCGCACACCGTGGAGGAAAGCTGCGGATTTTGAGCATCCAAGATTGGCATCTTTAGCATCCCCATCAGTCCCTGCAAACTGCTGGTAAACATGGCCACTGGACTTTACTTGCTCGACACGCGTTTGGACGACTTTAAAAGCAGCCAGGAAAGACCCATTATCTGGCAGCAGCTTATTGCAGCGTGCATGAAAACCACACCCGTTTCAGGTGCAGTGTGGACAGACACTGTTCAGGCACCCCGACTGTTTGGCGAGAGCTTCTCAATCGAGCTCTCGTTTGTGACCTAGGCTTAGAGCTTTTTCCGCATCCTCCTCCTTGCCCTGCCAGCCGCAGACTGAGCAGCGTGTGAGGATTAAATCTCGGGACTCGTGCGGGTGCAGGGGAGAAGGCCTTGCAAAGCGCATCACACACACTGGGCTGCACACAGGTGTCCAGGTCCACCTTCATCTTTTCTATTTTACATTCTTTAGAAAGCTAACGCAAAACATAAGTAAAACAAACTCCTCGTGTAAAAAGTGGCTACGAAAAAAAAAAAAAAAAAAAAAAGCTTTGAGCAGAATGGCAATCTTATGTCATGACTTGAAAAGCTGCAAAAATATGAAATTACCAACAACACAAAAAAAGAAGCTCCAGATTAGATAGAGAGGCTTTAGGTACTCTGGAGAACAGCAATGCCATCACCGAAAACGGTTAAGAAAAACACAATAAAAAGCGTCTGCTAACACAACCAGTCTCCTCTACACAAAAATGCCTACTCAAACACTCGGTGAAGTTCGACATGTGCAAGCCTACACAAACCTTGAAAAAGTTGCCCAAATGCACAGCGCTTCGCTAGGTTCCAAGCGTGCCGCATTAGCACTCTTAGGTAGGGCCTTGCATTATGAAGAAGCAAGCGCATCTCCAGCTTGCGTCTTTACAGACGTGCCGAGAAAAAAACGGCTCTAGTAGGCGTCAGAACAGACGGGAAGGGCTATGCACCTTTGCTGATCTCGCGAGAAACACCACCCAAGTGGCACTGCTCTAGGTGAAGCAGTCACACTAAGCTGCCTGTCCTCAAAATTTGCTCCCTCTTTTTCATAAGGAGCCAAAAGCGAACCTGAGACAGATTTCTTGAGCAAACAGCTCACTCACATAAGATTCTACAGCAAACACAACAGTGCACAAGCACACACACAGAGAAAGCTGGTAGTGAATGGAAAGGTCATGCGTGCGACTGAATAATAAAAAGAAAGCATTTATTAGAATGCGTAGCGGGAAACATAAATATTTATACTATATTTGTCAGTCAGCCAATCTGTTAAGTGCCCTGATCCACAAATCATTACCACTGTACTTACTTCCCTGTCACGTGATATGTTCCCCCAAGAATAGATACTCCTAAGGGTACTAGAACTGGTAGTATGCTGACAGACTGAGTTTGTCCACTACTTAATCGGTCCTGAGCCCATTGGACCAGTCTCTGGTTGTGGGCCCGCAACCTTGTGCAAAGGAAGCAGCCTAACGAGGCACAGAAGCAAGGATGAGAGTGGGAAAGGACACCCAGTGGAGCACCAGAGAGGCGGCAAAAGCATGCACCGAAAAAGCCGGGGATAGTAAATAAAAAGCCCAAATACCTGAGTGTACATTTGTAATCCGACATCAGCACTTCCTCCCTCTGTCGCCTGGTGTGACAAACAGCAGGAGCATTCGCTCACTTAGTGCGTCCTGGGACACGCAGCTAGCACAGCGCACACAATCAACGAGATCTCGGAGGCCGTCTGGCCACTCAGGGGGCAAAACAAAGAAGGCACACACTGCCCCCGCGACATGCAGAGACGACAGGCACTAAAGGAGACGGCAGCGAAATGCTCCCCGGACTACGTTTTCCGGTGAAGCTCCCAGCAGCCGGCCCTAGAAAGCGTCGCAGTTGTGTTCCCACGCAAGCCGGCGTGAAGCAAAGGCACGCCAACAAGCAGCCAGCCTTTGCGACACGAGACAAAGTACAAAAGCCCAGATGCGTCGCGAAGCACCAAACATGCTTGCCAAGTTTATGCCGCCTTCATCGTGATGAGTAAAGTCGAGCGAGCGTCGATTCTTTCCAAAATGCCAGAAGGCAATGTAAAAAAGTAAATGAATCGTGTCTGGCAATCTAGCTTCGTCAAAGAATGTTAAAGCCATTCTTCTTGGCGCAAATTAATCTCTGTTTTTTCCACTGCACTGCACAAGATTCCACACCATTTCTGAATCATGCGCATGTATTGACATGCACGCACAATACTCAATCCCCAGTTCCAGTAGGCTTTTAACGGTAGCCCATTTCCTCTGTTACAGATCAAGAAATGCAGTACAGGCTCTTCCACAAAAGCCCTCTTTCTGCTTTAGCCGAGCCAAATGCTGGATGCCTCTTCTCCAGCAATCGCCCTGCTAAGGTGGAAAGAGCAGAGGGCTTTGCAAGGAGAGATTGTACTGGGTGCGTTAAGTCCGTGCTCCTTTGCTCCTACTCTGAGCGCAGCAACTAAACGGAGCGTAGGGTATGGGAGCATGACACACCGAAAATATCAACTAGCCGCATGAGCAACTTCCATTGCAGTGTTAGGACCAGCATCTCATGGACGGCAGAAGCCAAAATTATTTCCGAGATAAATTAATTAAGGCCTCTGCGGAGAGGCAGAGTGTAAAGTAAAAAAGACGGTGACGTTAGGAAGTTCTACAAAGCTTTAATGTTCCTAAAAAGATTAGAAGACTCGCTTCGAGTGTATATGAGGAAAGTTACCTCGATCAATCTATTTATTAACTGTGCATGCTGTTCAGATTGAAATGAAAGACAACATTCTTGAACTCGCTTGTCGACGCAGGAAACTATGAAACTTGCCAGATGTACCGTGGTTCTGTCTTGCAGCACGATGTGCCACGCCGATGCCGGCACACTACCGTTTTCAATTCGTTTTCAGGTGAGATGCACGAACAAACGTTTTCCGGAATGCTAATTGCTGCCTTGGCTTTCAAATCAAATCGTTTTTACCTTCTAGATTAAGCATTATTCAACTGAAAAGGGGCAGCGGTCTACTGTGCCCTTCGTCTCGACATTTCCGCCAGCGCAGTCATCTTGTTTGTGGACATGATGTTACGAAGCACGAAGAAGTCACTAGCGCTCCTAGAAATACTCGGTGCATGAAGAGCGCACTGGAGTGTCAGTCTCTGCAGCGCTCCAGTCTGTTTAGTGAATGAAGTGTCGAACGCTTGCGCTACGGAGCACGGACTTAACGCACCCACTCCTTTCCTTAACCTTCAACAGGGTACAGAAGCAGTGAACGGTAGAAGACCACTTGACAGCATTGCTGCATTAAAGTGCATCCTGCAGACATACTTATGTCTGCATGATGCACTAATAAATAAATAAATGGCACACATCATCAAATCAAAGCCTGCTCTACACGGTGCCCCTACGGTGTCAGTGCTTTAAAAGATGCATGACTGCAGCGCTACAAAAAGAGGCTGCAAGTAGAATGACATTGCACAGCAGGCAGAAAGCAGAAACAAGAAGCGTCTGTCAACAAAATGGGATAGAGTGAAGGGAAAAAAGCCCCAAAGAGAACCCACCCACAAAACCTTCCTTGGCATCTTGATTGCCCCAGTCTCTGCTTCCTCCTTTTTCTTGTTTAGGGCAAATTACTTTTGAGAGGAGACACTTTGTCCACACTTAACACCTCTCATCAACTTTTATCCAAAAATGTGCACTCAGCACAGGGGATAACCTTTTACGACTGCTTGCTTCTGGAGCTGGGTGCTACAGAGGATGCGCAGGTTCAAGTTAAAAGGTGTAATACGGCAAAATCAATTGGTTCACAGAGTGAGACAACAGTAAGTCAACAATCTAGGATGCAGGAGCTTTATTTCCTAATTGTCCTTGCTCAACTAGTACGAACCAGGTAACTGACACTGGGCTCTCCGCCAAGACTTGTTGCAACTTCCAGAGGTGGTTTGACCTCTGGTCAAACCACCTCTGGAAGTTGCAACAAGTCTCAAACCACCTCTGGAAAAGTAAGCCGGCAGCGAAGAGTGCGTGCCTTCAGCGTAACAAGATTCTTTCTCCCTTTTCCTCCCATCTTCCGCACGTGCCAGCCCCTATAACCACTGTGAGGGCACCCCCCAAACAGATAACTGGCAGGGAGCTCCGACAGCCATATCAGAAAGGGTGTCTCTGACACCAATGGCTAACACCTTTCGCGCAAGCAGATGAGAAGCAAGCTAGAGGGCCGCAAAGGGGGCAGCGAGACAAAAAAAGGTCTTGGTGTGACGAGCAGAGACCAGAAGCAACCTGACGCGATGCCAGCCCCGTGGAAAAGAAGGGGAAATGGGTGGGGAGGGAGAAGGTACAGCTACAGCATTGTCGACAAGTCCCACGAAGAGAGTGTGCAGGAAACACTAATGGTAAGCCCAATCAGTCCCCAAATTCAGCACATGCGTCTTGCGTAAGTTGTTTGGGTGTATTATGACCTTCTTTCGCGGTCGTCCCTTATTTTCTTCCTTCTCACTATAGCGTCAAGTTAAATCCTACAAGCAATTTTCTTTTCTTTTTTTCTTACCCATGCATGGAACTTTGACAGACTCTAAATGAAACCTGCAACATAATTAGTAAGAACTCGTTGCCAAGCTGCATTTCCTCTTACTGAGTAGCATCTACTGCCCATCTGCAAAACGAGTCAACGATCAAAAAGTCCGGTTCCATATTAGGATGTACTCTCTGAAGATAGAGCGTTCCAGCCAGAAGTGAACTGTCGATTAGACTGTGTGGGGGTTTGCAATAGGCCCAGAAAGAGTTTCCTGCACGTCCCTCGAGCGACGGTCGACAACGCCAAAGGGGAGAGTGTGGGAGAGAGAGAGAGAGAGGAGGCGTGGTGCCTACCATAGCGGCAGCTGCAGCGGCGGCGCCTGCCCGGCTCTGCGTGGCCTTGAGCTGCGCCTGAAGGTGCGGGGGAGGGTGGAAGTAGCGGCACTGGTCCCGCGAGCAGCGGCCCTTGACGAAGTCCATGCACACGGTGACGGCGCCGTCACCACTGTCCACCGCCACGTGCTCAGGAGGGTGGCCAAAGCGGCACTCCGTCTCAGGGCGCTTGCATGTGCCCCGCTGGAACTCCCGGCACACCTGGGACCCCGATCCCGAGGAGAGAGACGTTGGTCCCCTGGAGGTGCCGCCCCCTCCGCCTCCAAGCCCCGCCCCCCACCCTGTCCGATGCCTCCCCAGCTCAATCTGCACATACGAGGCAGCTTCTTCCTGCTGCTCTGCTCATTCTTGTTCCCGGGCAAAGAGAGCGGGGCTCTCGCTTCAGAGGGACGACGTGTCAAGAGTGCGATTGGACCATGCCATAGAGCAATACGAGAACTGCAGTACTGTTCCCAGGTGAGCAGCCAATGCAGAAGTCCCACACTGAAGGAGGAAAACCAACGTAGGGCAACCAAGGCCAATGGAACGCCAGTCTGAACTGTTCAGCGACATCTGTCGGCGAAGTGATCCTACTCGCTCGTCCGGAAGGCTAAGAAAAGAGCCGTCGCAGAGAAGGGAACGTCCGTAATGAGACTTCAGTTGACGACCTGGGTGGTGTTCTTGGTTTTCTGTTGGAGACAAACTGTGAAGCAACGGCGGGATCAAGTCAGCGGCAGCAGCGAGGCGTGTGCGACAAAGCCATGCTTTTGCTTGCCTCGCACGCGCGCAGCGGCAAGCGCAGAGTGTGCACGCGGAGGAGCGTGTGTGCAGTCTACGTCGGCGCGAAGCCGTCGGCAACACGGCCTGCGACAGCAGCGGACAGGACAGACTAAGGCACGAAGACGCCCCAGAGAAGGGCAACATGAAAGCGCATGATGTTCAAGCGCCAGAGACACGAGGAGGGGGCGAGAAAAGGAGGGAAAGGGGCTCTTTCTAGACTCTCACGCTCGGCAGAGCGCCTCGTCGTCGCTCTTGCCTTCGTCTCAAAGGCTGCTCAAGCCAGAAAGTCATTTCAAATTACACTTCCCACGCAGTCTACAGCTGCACGTAACTAAGCAGAACCCTAAAATGGTACCTTGTGCTTTCTTTTTTAACACACAAAATTATCTGCAAGGTTCTTTTACTTTAGGGCTTGCCTTTTGTCTTCACTTCAAGTCTTTCTGAGCTTCGTGCTAATGTCGAGTCAGAAAAATGGTTTTTGATGGCACTTCCTCACGAAAGCTAGCTCTAAGCCCGCAACTATAAACTAGGCCACAACTCCTATTTGTGACTTCGTATAGTGATTCTGATTATTCTAGAACCACTAGCCGGAGATGACGTGCCCAAAAAGAATGATCAAGCTTTCCGGAGACTTGTCGGCTCCACAACCGGTGTGCAGCCATTCCCATCTGGGCATGACAGACCAAGCTTCCTCCCTGTCCCAGACGCCAACCAAGCGCCCAAGACATCCAGGCCATGGCATCACGATGCACTTTTGAGCAATTGCCTATAATTGTTTGATTTTACGCTGCAGTCATTTCACTAGAACACGCAACAAGGGTATGCCTTCCTTATTAACAGCTTCAAAAATTTGCTCACAAAGTCCCTTGCAACTCAACTTAAATGATGATCACTTCAAGTAGAGTATGTACCTAGAACAGAAATAGAGAGGTTAGCACTTGCAAGGCTTTTTCTTTTTATGAGAGAGCATGGAACAACTTATGAATGCTAGAAGGTACATTTTAGGTGCACAAAATGAGCTACATCCTGCTTTGTTATCAACCACTTGTCCAGAGTCAAAAGTGTTTTGCTGTACTGATAATTAATTTATTTGATACAACAAACTTCTATCATTCCCCAGCAATAGCACCCCTTGAATAAAGCGGGTTAACCTGGATAAATAAAATAAATAAATACAGTCGAACCTCGTTATAACGAACTAGCATTGCAAGGAGAAATTTGTTCGCTATGTGCAATATTCGTAATAAAAGTACACACAAAAATCAACGCGAACGCTCCTGCAACCAAGCCTGCACAAGAACGTGCACAGAACTACAATATAAAAACACGCTATCGCGAACCTCAAGATCCTTAGCTGTCACTGAGCAGCAAGCATTAAGAAAATAGATCGGAACCTGACGATAACAATTTGCAACACGAGAAATGACGTTAGCTGGATCCATGATTCCATTTATTTGAAGAAAGACGTGAATTTGGGCTGGTGCCTCTTCACAGAGTTCTGAAGAAAGAAGTTCTTCACAGTGGCCATACACGAGAGCACCTTCCCCACATCAGCAGTTTTGGCAGTGGAGAGCTTCTCCGAATGGAGAGCTTCTCCGAATAATTGCGCAGTTTCCGGACCATGTCTGCGGTGTCTGCGCTATTCGCCCGCGGCTCTTCAGTGTCGTCTTTGCTTTCGTCATCCTCGCTGTCACTGCTGCTGTCATTGCCGGGCAACACGACACGATCCACAATTTCTTGATCGGTAAGTTTGGGCGCCACAACCAAGTTGTCGTCGGCAGAAACGAAATCCTCAAATGAGACGTTCGGCAGCTGCCAGGTTGCCTCGTCGAGTCGCTCTGTAGGGTCTTCGGGCTGAACCTCATCGGCGGGTGGTACGAAGCCTGCGTCCACAGGTTCTTATTGTCGACCGTCTCTCGTCGTTCCATGGCCCAGACAACATTTCCAGTGACGTCTTCATGTTGATGGCTGTGGATCTCTGCTGGTCAATGTCAAAGACGAGCTGAGTCACCAAATGCTTTCGATAAAAGCACACCGAATGACCGCTTTATCCAGGGGCTGGAGGACACAACTTGTGTTCGGTAGCAGGAACATCTAACGGACTGCCTTCAGTGGAGTGGCCACCTTGTGCGCGGAGCGGTTGTCCAAAAGCAGCGAGATCTTCCTGTGCTGCTCAGACATGCCCTTGTCAAAAGCCACCAGTCAGCACTACTTCCAAAACGTGCAGTTTTGCACATAGGGCCATCTAAATTTTCTGAATTTTTTATCTTAGGATAACTTTTTAAAGATATTTTTCTACTTTTTGATAACTTTGATAATATTTTGTGACACGAGAAAAGCAGGAATTGCTTTGCTATAACTGATAGCGCGTCAGATCTCACGGTTTTGATTTCGTTATATAACTAGAACTCGCGTCCAAATGAAGCATGACCAACCAAACTTCGTTATTAGTTCCCTATATCCGTTATTTCACTATATCAGTGTTCGTTATAAAGAGGTACAACTGTATGTAAGAAATTATTAAAAGTGAGGCAAGCACACCATATTTTGCTTCAACCTTGAGCCATAACAATAGTACTACCTAGTTCTTTTCGGGGTGTTTTTGAGAAATTTTCAAGGAGATGACTAAGGCGCAATCGCTGCTTTTAATGCAGGCTGCAATCCTTTTATTCATTGACTAGCTTCATCATTAAGCATCACCAAATTGTCCTGGATCAGAGTTTGACAATGATATATAATAAATGTAAGATTTAACAATATTTAAGTTAAAACAGCATGGTATACCAAACATTAAAATTATGCCAAAGGCAATGAGCCCTAATTTTCATGTTGCAAGTTCTTGCAAAAATGCATAAGAAAACTATTAGGCAAACACTACTTGCATCGAGGCACAGGCACAGAGTAGCTCATCTCAAACACCTAATCCACAGGTTCCTTTCCAATAAAACCGATTGATTGTTGACTGGAGTCGGGCTTTCCAAAAGCCAGATACAACACTGAACAGCAGATCACCCTTATGAATAGATTTGTCTGCAAAACTTGCTCACAATACGCAATGCTTACACTAACCAGACAACAAGACTCGGCTTCTGAGGATTTGTGACTTTCTCAAAAAGTAGAATTCCGTGCCGAAATACTTATTTTTGGCTCTGTTGCCGCGCTATTGTAATCCCAGGCAAAATATGATGTAACAATGCTACCCCAAACTGCCAAGCACCCTGCTTTTGTTAGGAGCATGGCACAATTGCAGAGGCCTGTTTTCAGAAAATTAGTTCTGCAGTTCCCAATAGCTTCAAATTATGTGAAACATAACCTTGAATAGACTTCGTACGGTACCAGGTGCAACCCGCCAGACAAGGAATGGTGCCGACAGAAATGAAGTGGCCATTCTACGAGCAATAAAAGGTGCTCACCTCGAGTCTGTCGGTGCGCGCCACCTTTTGTGGAGAAACAAGCGACGCCGGCATCACGCTGAGTGGTGCTGCGTCCGCCGTCATCATGCCGGGCAGGCAGGGACTGGGCGTCAAATAAGGCCCAAAGGACGACGCTGTCGGCATGCTGGTCAGGGCAGCCATGTACGGGTTGGTCGTGGCCTGGAGCAAGGTCACTTTCATGCAACAACACACCGCTGCACAATGGCACAGACAAGAGAGAAACACTAATGGAACCACTTTACACCTTTAAAATGAGACAGAACTGTAAATATGCTCCTACCCTTGTCCCATTCATTATGCATTTAGCAGAAATCATTCGGGGGAATTTGTGGCTGTGATCCCTTGACCTACACATGACACATGCTGGTCAGCAACCTTGCGAATAAAATATGTGCATAACAAGGGTATAAAATGGTCCAAGTTTATTCCCTGCAGAATGCACTATAGAATGTAACATTGTGAAAAAGCACCACGGTGGTCGCTAAGTCTGGCAGACACATCTGCAAAAAAAAAATAGGAGACAAGCACGCACAGCCTGAGACACGTGCTCTAGCCACTTGTTGTTTCAACAGGGCCATGGTTCACTGAGTGAGCTAGTTACTGATTATAAAAGTTTATTAAATAGAAATTTATTCTAGCACAGACATAATGTTCTTTACATGCTCACACTATACTCCAATCACGCTTAAAAAAAAACACTGAAAAGAAAAGAAATATTTTTTTAAACAGTCTGGTTGGGACACGCATATCAAAAAATAAATATTACGCGAAAAAAAATTTTTTAGAGCAATATTGAGTTATTGACGGAGTGAGATGCGATTTCGTCGATAGTTACCTCCCTTTCCACTTGTTTTCTCTCTCAACATTTCAGGTCAGTGGAGGAAAGGTGGATCGGCTTGGCCATCACATTGAGGTGGAGAGAGCGTATGACCATCTCTAGAGGTGGAAAGAGTGTATGACCATGTTGTGACGTCATGGACTTTGCGCGCAGAATTTAAAATAAATCTCGTGCCATCAATATCGCTCTAAAAGAATATTTTTTTCGTATCAAATTTATTTTTTGACATGCGTGTCCCAACTGGACTGTCTAATAAGATCTTTTTTTTTCTTTTCAGTCTATTTTTAAGCTGAGACTGCAGCCAAAGCTACAAGCATGAGCTAGCCTGCGCTCCTAGCTTTGAGACGTGCACTTCTAGGGCGAGCGCTTGTCCTGTGGAAGAATGCTTTATAGCGCCGACCTGGAGCTCTCGGGCTTGTGGCACTGGCTGCAGTCTCAGCTTAAAGGGACATGACACCCCCCAAAAGCATTTTTTTGTATTTTTTGCCGAACCATCCATTATGGTGTCAGAAGATTACCCAATCAATATTTTACTACTGTGACACATATATTTTTAATAAAAATAAAAAAAATAAAATAAAAACATAACTGCTCCAAACTGAAACCGAAGCTGGAATGAGGAGGAAGAGGAAATATAGAGGAGGAGAAGGATGTCAAAAACCACAGGGCTGTGCAACTTTTTTCTTATTATTCAATGTTTTTGCAGCTTTTTAGAAGCATCAAAAACTAGTTGTCATATTTTAAGTCCATTTCTGGCATTGAGTTTGTATCCTTGATGACCCACGACTTTGATTATTTGTGGTGGTTGTGTCTAAACCATAGAAAACGGCATGTGACCACAGAGAAGACAGTGAGTGCGACTCAAACCAACCGGTTCTCGATCGGTGTTTTTCGGGTGGAAAGAAAACGAATTTCGAGCCATAAATTGTGTTCTGGGTAGTTGGGCTCTCATATGTCATGCACAACTAAAAACCTTGACGAGCATAAATACCCTGTCAGTGTCCCTTCAAGGGTGAACGGAGTATAGTCGGCGCTTGTCCAGTGTCCTCGTCCCAGTTGTTTTTCACTATCAAGTCCTACCAACTCAGCCAAATGTACATTCAGAGAGGCCGATAAAACAGCCATTGCAATTCAAGAACATGCTGCACATTCTTTATCTAAGAATTATTTTTCTCTTTCCTAGTTTTTTTTTTTTTTTTTACTTTTATTTTTATGACTTTTGAGAAACCAGTGTGTGCCGGAACAGGATTTTCTATTCATCATGTTAAAAACCACCATTGAGTCCAATTTAAATTTCAACTGGTACCAATTAGAAACAGTGGAATTCAGTGGATACTGACTTCATCAATTTGTGATTCCAATTGAGTTTATATTTTCAATTGTTTATGCCAAATGGAATCAATAAAATCTAATTGGCACCGAGTCAAACAATTGGTTCTTCCAGTTGGGTTGCAATAATTCAATTGGTTATATTAATTGGAATCAGCTGATTCCAACTACCGTATTTTCGGGACTACAAGTCGGACTTCCGTATATTGAGCCATTTTCGTGGAAAAGTTGGGATATAAGTCGCACCTCTTTGCACGGTTCACGCGATGAGCTTTTTGCCTTACGTGCATGGGTATCGCGAAATCGGAGTTTCACGCAATCGGCTAGATCGCACATACTGTTTGACGCACAACTTTGATGTTTCGATTTGCGAAAAATGCGCATAGCACAGTGCTGTCTGGCAAGGGCCATTGAGTGTTTCGCAACAAAAGGACGTAAAACGTGCAAAATGAGAAGGTAGTCTGCTTTATTCGAGCGTACACATGATGAGCAAGAGCAAAAGAAAGTTTAATGTGCCAGACGCTCACGAACGAGGCTTTGAGCCACTTGGTCTAGCCTAGGCTAAGTCACGGAGACGACGCGAGCATCGAAGCGCAGACAGATAGATAAATCTTCACACAATACTTTGGGTACTACTAAAAGATCGGCTAGCCACAATCCTTGCTTTTACATGTAGCAACACGGCTGAAGCAAGGAAGATAAGAACTACTCATCAAATGGAAACTAAGAAAGATGCGATAAGATTTCCTGCAACCCAATTACCTTTCAGTGTTACTGAACTGAAATAAAAGAATACAGAACCATGGCTGAACTAGGCAATGTAGATCTGACGCTTTAAAAGTTTTATTCTCAGGCTTGCCTATCCACATTGAGCTGCTTCGGGGAAATCATAAAATTTCTCGCTTTCTGAGTCAGTTATGAAAAGTGTAGAAGAGTGTGGCGACAGCAGTGACTCCTGGAAGGGGCAACATCACCCATGGCTACGCGGTTACGGTGCTCTACGAAATATAGTGCACGGAGCATAAAAAAAAATTAAGTCGCACTGTGAATTTATAAAAGAATGCATATAACTTGCATTGTTGTACAAGACGCATCATAAAAAATGTTTCAAACAAAACGCGACATACCCATATCGGAAAATACGGTATACAGAATCAACCAACTGGTCAGCTTAAAATTGGGTTTCAGATTTTCAACTGGTTATCTCAAATGAAATAAGTTCCCAATTGGCCTATCTAATTGATGATCCGAATCAAAATGATAGTACATTTTTGCTGTTTTTTAATTGGATAATGTGTACTATTGAATAATTTGCTTCCACTTAATAAATAATTTTTGGTGGGATTAAACTAAGTTATTGGGGGTTCCAATTAAAACATTTTTGTTCAGCATAAAGTTGCAACCAATCTTTTCAATATCAAGTACAAAAAGAAAAATTGAGAACATTAGAAAGAAAAATGTGTTGCTAGAATTGGTGGGAATCGTCAGTGGCGGCGGTAAACACGGGGCAAAGATGGCGGCCACGAGGATGCGGGGAGCATATGAAGTACATGGCTCTAATGGCTTGCATGGCATCCGTGGCATGGTTGCAGCAGAGATTGTTATGTTGTGTTTTATCGCTGTAGAGTGCTGAATGGTGCGATGATAATCATTTCGTTTAGCCTGCAAGCGCGAAGGATGGATAACAAACGTTTATGGGAGCAAGGTAACAAAAGTTTTTTGTATCTTTTCATGCTTGCTGAATTGCAATTCAGAGATTTCGGCCCATCAGATCTGCTGAGAAACTCATAGCTTGATATTCAGTGTACAATGCGAGCCTGAATCTAGCTTTCCAGTAGAAAAATTTCCAGACGGCTATTAGTTTGAAAGTCTTAATTTGTTACGCAGCATAACAAGTATCGGTGAGAAAAGGTATGCGTGTGTTAAGCATTTCAAAACTAAACTACAGATTGCTGAAAGCACTCATTTGCCAAATTTACAAAAATTGAGTTTTGCGATTCAAAATTTATGAAGCAATTTTTGGGGAATTTTTAATGAGGGGGTGGGGGTCATTTTCCCCAGAAGTTGCTGACGACATTTTAATAAAATAACAGTAGGTCCTGAAACCTTGGCATCTCATCCAAAGCACCACAGTCGGCGGGCTCTCTGCAATCCATGGTTTCCTCTTGAGATAAGATACTTATTAATTCACCCAAATACCCGGCACTACACATAATGTGACCAAGCCCATTCTTTGACAGAGTGCTTGTGTTTAAGTTCCAACACAAAAATTACAGCTTTCAAAAGTCGCAATTGTTGTGTGGGAAGTTACCGATCTCAAATTGTGTGTGTTGTTGATGAAGCACTTGAGTGGTCGCGTCTGTAATTGTAAATCTGGCATCTAATCACCAGAAATAGAATCATTAAACTGGTCACTTTTCCCCTAAATTTGGTTACTAAAGCATAGAAGGTAACTACTTAAATTTTTGCTGGATATGCGTTTGGGTCACTTATGCCAAAACAGCACAATTTAAATTATGATGTAACTAATTAACCAATATAGGTATTCTAATGATCCATTTTTTCAGCCTTTGGCAGCCATACACTCAGATTTAACTTGCGGTCTTTCATCTTTCAAACTCTATGTGGATGAAAGCTGCACAAAGCTTCTGCGAGTAGGTCACCTCTTGGATACCTGCTTAGTTAGGTGCGTACGCATGCAAGAAAAACAATTGGAAATTTTAAAACATTCAGGCACTAACAAAGATGCCCTATTTTTTCTTGTATCTTATTTACTATATTAGTTACCTAAAATTTGATCTCAACTTTGCACAACCCCAAGTTCAGGCCTGAACTATAGTCATCCTATTTTGACAAAAGGTAAATTTCTTTGCAACTTAAAGATAACTAATAATTTATGATCAGAACTTGCCTTTCAAGACCTGTGGGTTTTTAATTGTCCACACCCGATTCCTTTGCTTTTTAAATTAATGGTAAGGTAACAAGAGGCTGTGACATACGCGTCCAGGTGAAGAACCTCTTTGTGATTAACTAGGACAAGGAAACATTCTGAAAGGGGGTTATACTAAGACGGTTCTATGATTATGGAACTACTGCTGCAACAATAAGATTCTGAATGCCTCCAACAGGGCGCCAAGGAACTGATAGCAGACGACAATGTTGGTTTCAGATGTGAGTCTAAGCGGAAGTGACATCAGATGCAAGAAGCCTATAACATAAAAACAACATATCAAGCAGTGCATAAAACATTTGACAGATTGTGTAGCTGTCTAGGTACCATAACAATAGCAATTGGAAACACTGAGCACACATTAAAGCAAGCAAACATCATCGCTTAGGTGCATTTCAATAGTTTAAACACTCTTTCTCCATCATGCAAACTGTAATGCACAAGCTGCTTATGATGAAAGTTTAATTAACAAGTTGACTGCAGTGCAAGTTTCATACAGTACTAGTGCTGTGGTGCCAAAGAACTGCTCTGCTGGTAGGGCATACCCATGCAGATCATAGTAAGAACATACCATAAAGTGAGCAAGTGCCAACTCAAAATTTGGCGATTGTCACGAAACCATGAGAGATGGGCACTTGTCCGGTCATCAATTTTACAGAGAAATGTACTGTGCATATTTTCTCATATCTTACAAATTTGGGAATGGGCGCTTAGTGCGAGATGGGCGGATGCGTGATATTCTATGGTAAGCCACAATCAGCTTAAAACCTTACACCAAGCAGTTAGTCTTTTATAATTTTTTGTATTCAGCCAATGGTACCTCGAGGGTGCCAATATGAAATATCACTCACACCACATGCGACTCTGCTCTATTCCAAAAAAGCACACTGTACAAAAATGATACCATGAATAAGAGTGCAGCAAACAAGTTAATTAGAGAGAATGATGAAAGAGTGCTTAAGAACAGTGGAGTTATGTGCAGTGCACAACAAGGGTGCCCATGGTCCAATATGTGAAAGGTGCAATAGCACATCCAGCACAGCTAAATACAACAAACAGCCGCACACATTCCACAGATGACTATTTCTTCAGAATTTCTCGCTTTAGGCCTCAAAGAGAGTAACGACGGAAACACACAAGCGCGGCTTCAGAAATCTCAGTCATTCTGATGATGACTCCTGTGTCCGAGGAGTCGGTAAGTCCTTCACTTGGCCCCCAATTGTGATATCAAAATGGTTTGTTTCAATATCCCTACAGATGCATGAAGTTGTCTTTTGCGTAAGGTTGTACAATGTAATGCAAAGAAAGGAGAGAATGTATGAAGTAATAATGGCCCTCTGTATGGGATTGGATTGTAATGGTGTTGATTACAGAAAGAGACGTTAACCTAGAGGTTTCCATATAGCGACTAGACGGGAAAATACAGAAAAAGTCTCCTACCTTTGCAATCGCTGGCAATGGCAACAGCGTGTGATAATAAAGAGGAAAAAAAAAAAAAAGGTTCAAGCGCATAAGCCTTTTAAAAATGAGCCAACAAAAGGGGGTAGGCAAGGGAAAACACAAGTTGGTCCACACCAGCCCTACTCACTCTGCCTCCGATGGTCATAAGCAGACAACATAGATAAAACATTCCAAGTCCTGCACAGACACAGGGGGCATGCTATCCCTTTGTTGCAGGCACTATCGGGCAGGCATGCACACAACCACAGGAACGAATGGGAGAAACATGGAGTGAAATTGCGTCTGCCGACTGGCGGTGCTGGTTCTATGCTGAGGCGAGGTTGCCGACCCAGTGCCATACTTCAACCAACCCATCTCACTATGGAGGGATTAACCCTCAACTCGTGAACCCCGAACTTGGCCGCACCACCAAAAACGGTATACTTTGTTGGGGAGACACTTGCCAGATCGGTCTCAAATGTCCTGCACCGAGACACCGAAGGATTCGAGATCAGCAGCAAAATCAAAACAGGTGATTTCGAGGGAAGATGGGCAGTGTCTACATGCATGCAGCCTGTTTGTATGTGCCAGTTAATGTGCATGTATGTCTGCAGAGGAGCCTGGGGTCACTGTACTCAAACTTTCCCATCTGTTCCTTAAATGGCAAGGAAACATTGTTTGTTTATCAGGTCTGTGCCAGAAATTATGGACAAAAGGCATTGTTCATTGAAAAGATAGAGTTGCTTTTAATTGGAGAAAAGTTGTGTCTTCCTTTGCGATTTGAAGTCACCAAATAATGCAATTATAAGATTAAAAAAAAATATTGATCACATAAAGCTAACTTAATTTTAGTAGGTCTCAGAAAGAATGCTTCTGTCAATGCAGCCTTAAGAGGTTGCACTGACTCAGACTGGTGTTTATCTTAAATCTCAAGTTACTGCATCTTAAACGCTTTTGTGAGTAACTTGGTATTTCATAAATACCCTTTGAGAGTGAGTATTAGTACTCCGACTTAAATACTTTTTTGCAAGTAACTTGTACTCACTTTGTAACTTACCCGCAAGTTACTGTAAACTTTTTTCGTTGGAAAAAAAAAGATTGAAATCAATCTGTTGCCCTTTCTTTCCTTGTACTGGTTGTGCAGAGAGAGAACAAGGCGTCTTTGTATCAACTCGGGGCAAAAGCTAATCCCCAGTAGCAAGAAAAGATTTTTGTGGAATGATTTTCCTACGTCACTGCCAAGAGGACGTAGCTGACCGGCTACGGCCAGGGTGTATCTTAAGAGTATCTTGAAAGTAATGAGTTTGAGTATATTTAGTACTCTACTGAGTTACTTTTCAACCTGATACCACAGTACCTTACCTAACATATATTTTTGAGTATCTTGCAGAAGCTTGGAGTGATTCTTTGAATATCTAAGAGTTAAAGGGCCTCTCCAACCTAAATGTAGCGATCATTGGTCTCATGCCTCGTGCAAGTTTATGTCCCTTCAATAACGCTGCTAAATTATCAAACGAAAATAACTACTTAAGATTTCATCAGAAAATTGGTACCTGCCACAAGGATTTCATATAAAACTAATGACTCCCATTTTAGGCTGGAGGGGCCCTTTAACTTCCGCATCCTTAACTATTAAATCATGGTGCCTTAGCACTAATTGATGCTTCTTGATTGAACAAAAATTACATACTTAAGATTGTACAGAAGTGCCCAATGTGTGTTTGATTGATGTGTTTTTATTTCTTCTTCAACCTCATGTTGTTGCTGCTTGCCTTGTAGGAATACAAAGCACTCTTATATATAGAGTATTTTTTAGGCTTTGCACTGTTTTTAGAAAAGCCATAAAAGCAACACAATGTGGTCTGTCCAGGTGACTTACATGGCCAGGGGGGCATAATATAAGAGGCTAATTGTCACGATAAGCCACTGAATTAACTAAAATATGTTAATTATACATTTTTAATTAGTGAAGATAAACATATGGGGCCAATTCAACACCTGCTGAGTGTCATCAAAAGCCACTAAATAAGTAACGGTGTTGTGCTAAAGATGAAAATCTGTTTTCTGCCGCTATTTCGTCTCTTGTGGGACATGGTATATATACAATTAGGTTACAATTATGGGGCGATTTCATGGGGAAGGATTAAGTGCAAGATGGATAGCAGTGGTGACATTCGTCAGGGGAAGTTTGAGCCCTGTGCATGTTCGTTGAACGCGAGCCTCTCAGCAGTGGTACTTCTTCCTAACAATACAATCGTGGCAATAAAGCTTAGTAGCTGCGTTTAAGACGTTTCATGTTTGTTCCCGTTTTCGTCCGCCGTCTCCAGTTTTTAAAGTATGTGGTGCAGTGTCCTTTGACAATTTCTGGCAAAGTTTTGCAAGCTCTTTTATGTGACCTATATAAGATATTTTGATTGGCCTTGATACCACCAAAAAGCTCAAACTTAGCGCTCTTTTTTTTCATACAAATTTGATACTATATAAGTTCAATTTTGTACACATATGTACAAAATAAAATCTATTAGAAACATTCATATGACCAAATGTTTAGAAAAGCTAGCGAAGTTGGGACCGATTTTCTTAATAATCCCACTTCTTATTTGCCGCCTGTTTTATTAGTAGCAAGGCATGATTGTAGTAAGTAAGAAAATATATATGGAATATATAGTGTTTTGTTTGTATAACTGAAATTAAAGATTGCATCTGACATTAGTGTGTTTTAACAACGCCCTCACACGGGTGCTATTCCTGCCAACACTGTGCCGTAAATATGGGTATTCACATAAAGTTGTTACTTAACATGCAAGTTTAAAAATAATTGAAATAGCGCAAACAGCAGAATAAAAGTTATTTCCTCCACAACAAAGCTCGCTGTTTTACAGCACACCTCTAACAACATTCAAGCTTTATTTCCGGTCCTAAAAACGGAACTCTATATATTATCCACTTTCTATCTTCGAAATGAAACAAATTAAAAAAATATTGTAAATATTCTCCTATCACCCTCGTCTGTGTACCTCCCATTCATTATGCATCTAGCGGAAATCATTTGAACAACAATGAGAGGATCCAGATGAACTAAAATGAAGCTAAAAGAGGTGCGCAACAAGGAGCAACAACTGTACTCGGTGAACCGTGAGAAAGCCAAGATAAGAATCCCCTCGCTCCGAGAAATTACTAAGCTTCCGCACTAATCCAATGATTAAAGTACTCGAAACGCTTCCTCTTTATCCGCTATAGCCTAGTGAATCAGCAAATAAAAAGTAAAGCTAAGAAGAGAAAGAGCTTTGTTTCATTGTCTTTCCTCAATGCTGCAGTAAGAGTTTGTATCAATCCAATCAATTATCCAAACCCCATCTCTCTCTCTCTCTCTGAAAAGACATAAAATTTTGTTTCATTGTCGCTTTCTGTAAAATGTGTTCCCCCTTTCTTTTTTGTATATCTGTGGAGTGAATTGATCACACTGCTTCTTCCTTCCCGGTCTTCCTGGTGCCTACAATCCTTTTTCTCCCCGGCGCTTTCGTTCCCGAGAGACGGGCGCCTTGTAATGAGGGTCCGTAAATCAGTGACACCAAATGGATCGAGCAATTGGGATCGATCTTTCAAGGCTAATTGTCACAATGAGCAAAGAAGAATCTAAAGCGCAAAAAAAAAAAAGAATACGAAGATAGAAGGTTTCTTTGGTTCCTTTTTTTCTTTTTCCATCCATCTTTCACTTTCCCTCTCACTCTGCTTTTCCATTACCCTCGCTCATTCACCTTTTTACGGATGGCTGAATCGAGTTTCGCATGGTGCCGCCTGACAGTCTTCCTCTCAAGTGCTCAGAAAACAGAAAAGAAAAAGGAGAACGAAAGAAACAGGTCACAGAAGAGCTAGACTTTTTCATTTTTAACTTATTGATATCTGTTTCTTGAGAAACCAGGGTGTGTAGCAAATTATTATTTTGTTATTCCCTGACTTTTCCAGGTTTTCCCTGACAATTTCAGATGAAGTTCCCTGACTCCTGTAGAAACGGCTAAATATATAAGACCGTTACAAGGCATTTTTCATTTATAGAGCACAATTATAATCAGCACAGGTTAGGGTATCTGACTGGAGGGTCTAATATTGCACAAACTTTGTGCAAACCACAACGAGATGCACACTGGCAAGGCTTCCATAGCAGCATACTCTGAAAGACGGGCGCAACATCATGGCAGATGGTATATCCTACCTTGTCCTTCTCTAACTGAAGTTTTGCAGCGACTTCACATGCGGAAAACACGAGAGGGAAAAGTGAGGCTGATGCTGCTGTAGAACGAAGGGATCCGTGAATCGCTACCGAGTTTAAGCTCCAAATTATATCGGCCTTTGTCACAGCGCTCCTCAGCTAGTAGAAAGCCGCTCATCCACGTCTCCACACTTGTGGTGGCTGCAAGCTCCTAAGGAGGAACATGTGCGGTCTCCGCTACATCCGATCGAAAAGTAAATGACAGAAGTCCAGGTTGGGAACGACAGCTTGAATGACACTTCAAAGCAGCAAGGTGCTTTTTGCTCGATGCGTAACTCGAAACTGCCGTGCTTCCCATGATGTTCAAAGAAAACATTTTGTGGCACATTGAGCATTGAGCACTGTGAGGATCATTTTACACGGGCTTAATCCAACTTGCATATTCCGAAATATTCAAGTTCGTCTAGTCTGGATTAAACGAGCACTTCGTTGCCGCCGACATCGTCAGTGAAGAAGTCACTTCCGGAAGACGATGAAAACACGACGCTCAACCACACACGTCAATAACCGAATGGCAGCGTGGCCAGGCTTGCGCAGCCGTAGGGCATAGCCGCCAGATGCACACTGTCGGATAGTTTCAGCTTAACGCTTGGATTAGATTGGGGTCTGTGGCTTTCCCATTTGTTACTAAATATAGTGGCTCTAACTGGATCTAGTTTAGTGTCGCGCCCTCAATCCGATCCAATCTAATGCATGACTTGGACTGGATTTGTCGGCTGTTCTCTTTGCACTGGGTAGCACATGCCACAACGGGTGAGCAGAGCCCGTGATCCGCTCTAAGCAGGATTTATTGCCTATTTTTCTGCCCCCGAAGTCCTCAAGTCTTTGCTCAGGGGCACTCGATGGCATTTCCGGCTCATTTTCCCTGACAGGGCTTGCTTTTTAACAATTACTCTGACAATTGCCTGATTTTTCCCAGTAATTAAAATTTCCCTGACAATTCCCGGTTTTCCCGGTCGCTAGACACCCTGGAAACAAACAAAAACAAATCTGGGGAATTTTACGACGAACAAGAAAGGAAAAACGAAAAGCCAAGTCGTGCAAACCGACTTTCGGAAAAAAATCTCAAAACCCTGTCCTTGGCATTGCAGCATCTACAACATTGCAGACAGCGAGAAGGGGTACCGGAGTTGCTCATCGTCGCCTCCCAGGTCGCCTCTGTCGTATGCTAGGACCGCTTGTACCTAACCTTCCCAGCATTCCACGCCTTGCAAAGAGTCGGCAAAAGGTAGGACTGAAAACTGAATTGACTCCGAGGGAAGAATACAGCGAAGGGAAATAAATCTACATAATTGACCCAAATAAAACTAAGCAAGAAGAAAATCACAAGGTAAAAGAAAGCCAGAAACTACATAACACTCTAAGTTCCCTCTCAGAGTATAGCGTTAAAATCGTATTTGACACGTCGGTTTGTCGTTCAAGAGCCCACACGAGCGTGCACCTTTCAAATTCATGAGTGCGACGTCAATGCGGCCCCACTTGACTGGGTCTGTCACAGCGTCATGGTTTTCCCCCTTTAAACGGATACTGCAACAAAATTATATCGTCTATTTTATTGTCTAACTGTCAACCACGTTCTGGCCACACCGCTGAGACAAAAACGTTTTGCTCGAAAAGACAACAAAACATTATTTAAAAGGAATAAACCAAATGTTGCTACGTCATTATGCACTTAAAAGCAGCGCTGCTCTGCGAAAGTATGGTGGCAAGCTCCATGTGCGCAAGCTCCATGCGCGCAAGGTGCGTGTGCGCAAGCTGCGTGTCCGCAAGCTGCGTGTGCGCAAGCTGCGTGTGCGCAAGCTGCGTGTGTGCAAGCTGCGTGTGCGTAAGCCCTGTCGAACCCGATTTCCCTTCTTTCTCGGCCTGTTCAACTCTTGCAAGGAGGGGCAACCAAAAAGGGCCAGGTTGTCATGCGTCGACGACGGCAAGTGGCAGAGCTGATGACCACCCCAGCCCTTAAGCGACGTCTCGTCTGTGACGTCACTTGGTATTGCCTTCTCCGATATGGCACGTCATGTTCGAAAGCTCGCTAGAATTGGTCCTTTGAAACGGAAAATACAGCCATCCGTTCAAAATACAAGCGTGCGATTGTCATTAACAGATTGAGTTGATTTCTGAATCTGCGAGCTATATTTTAGGTTTCGATTCAGTATGCCATTAAAAGCCCGGTAACCAAATCCATTTCCCGGGCCGGCTTCTTTGTTCCCAGCCATGTATTTGGAGTGTGCAATATTCTGTCGCGGCTTTGTAGTCTTTTTTGAATGTAAAAGGAACATTAAAATAATCTTTTATCGAATTACAAGGTACGCCGCACGAGCCTAATGTCGGTTCCACCAACTCTGAACCAATGTCTGTTACCAGCACGGGCAACTCGATAAGTACAACGAAATACTTGTGCGGGTTCTCCAAATTTAATTGAGCAGCTTTGAAGCAGCCGGACACGTTAATTATTGCGAGGGTGTAGATGAGTAATCAGCCATAATCACGCCTTACACCAGTGCAGGAATAGTAATGCTAAGGCAACTTGGTAATGCCAGAGGCACATTTGGCAACAAGGAAACATTAAAGTATTGCGTGACAATACGGTCGCGAGAGCACCCGACGGCCAGTAAAACGACTGAGCCATCACCTGGTTAAGGGGTCATGAGGGATGCTTTACGGGGAGGAATGTGAGCCACTTCAGTGATCGATGGAACCAGCGGGATTTCCTACCCGACTCAAGCTATCACACGAACGACGGGGAGCTGAGAGGGGTGCCAGAGTCATCAGACGCATTGGGCAATCGCACTCTCCCCAACAAGGCTCAGTGCGTGCTAGAGGCGTACATGAAATGGCGATATGCAATTATGGCAGTAGCGCTGTTAGACGCACAAAACGACCAACTGCTTCTTGCTAAAGAAAGATGCTTCTTGAATGGACGGATGCACACAAAAACGACATGGAATCCAAAATCAGTTACATAAGGAGCGGCCTGAGGAGGGCACTGATG
Organism: Ixodes scapularis; assembly: GCF_016920785.2. Lineage (NCBI taxonomy): Eukaryota > Metazoa > Arthropoda > Arachnida > Ixodida > Ixodidae > Ixodes > Ixodes scapularis. Next base: position 544,056 of record NW_024609870.1, on the reverse strand, counting down.
AATATTGAATACTCCTTCGGTTGACTCGGACGTCATGCGCAATAGCGCAAGCCACAACAAGTTAGGTGATCCCGATGCCACCCCCGGCATACAAAGCGAGGAATTTCTCCCCCATAGGAGTACCCGTTTACACTCGTGTCGTGTGCTTTCCGTTTACGTCGGCATTTGGGCATCGCATTGCGGCTGCTACTTGCTACCGCATTCCCCAGCTTTCCTATATCCCGGTTGCTGGGCACCCCTGTGACCCAGAGAGAGAGATAAGACAGGAGGTGGTAAGGCAGAGCGCGGGGAGAAGTCGGAGCAGCTTCGGCACTGCCATTGCTCCGTCTAATGCAGTGGAACGGCCTGTATTCGCGAGTTTCACCAACATAGGAGCCTATAGTTCACTCCTGTGTGCTTAAAGAAAGGGCAAGCACGCACACAACCAACCTTCACAAAGCGTGGTGAGTACCACTAGGACCGCCCGATAAAGGGGAACAGCCACCTTGCATGCAGCTGTTCTCGTTAGAGAATCGTCCAAAAAAAAGGTTTCCGTTGAAAAAAAGTTAAGCAAGAAACTAAAAGAAAACGATAAGTCTACTCCAACCGAACCCACGAGAACACACAAAACGACAACAACTTCATATCACCGCCACCGTAGACAGCACAAGAAATGCCAACACAAAAAAAGATAAACAAAAAACGAGGTGGCCAACTTCTCTACAATGCACGACATCATGATTGACACGATGAACTCACCCCTGCTTCTATAGTCAGTTACAGGTTAAGAAAAGTATTCGAAGGAAAGGGCGGCTGGAAAGGAGGAAGCAAACGGAAAGCTGGACACGAGAGAAGGAAACCTCCTCTCTCCAGCGTTCCGTCTGCTTCCTCCTTTTCAGCCTTCCTTTCCCTCAAAATCTTTTCTTAACCTGTAACTGGCTATAGCACAGATGCTGTCGTTTGCCTTCGACCTGACTAATTCTGGCTATATCAAGAAGCATTCATCAGTTGTTGTTTTTTTGTGCGTTTTTTTTTTTTTTTTTTTTTTAACAGCAATTTGGTGGAATTGCGGAATTCCGGAGGAAAGCTACATTTTATTTTCCTCACGTTAAGATAAACTAAATAAAAGTAACTTGCTGCAGATTCTACCAACATTATAACTGTAGCACTGCAACTTTAATTAGTTGGAAGACGAAATAATGGTTTGTACAACGATTTCTTTACCTGGGCAATCCGGAATATTGTTTCTCAAAAAGCCTAAATGAACATTACCAAATCAGTTTTGAGAGACGCATACCATCGCTTGAGCTACATCTTTGAATGTCTTTGATTTTTTTCCTTCAAAAGTCTGGCAAATCAAGCCCATCTGGTTTATGAGCGAGGTAATAAACCTGGTTCCTGAACGAGGTAATATAAATTGTCATTGGTTTTGTTTGGTTAGCGAACTAGTACTCCATTGAAATGCCATGGCCCATGTCAGGTCTACAGTCCCTCTGCTTGCTATGAAGATTATGTTAATAATGATATATTAACATAGCGCCACTGAGCTTGATATCACTGACTCTAGATTCGGGGGCAGCTTGGGCACTACATACTACAGTCGGTGACAGGTTAAGAGACTGAAGTGGAAGCTCCTCTCCCCACTTTAGCAGAGCGACGCTGGCAAAGAGGTGACCTCCTCTCCGGCATCCGCTCAGCTAAAGTGGAAAGAGGTGGGTGGAGCTTCCACTTCAGTCTTAACATGTCACCGAGTATAGAAGCTACGGAGTTTTATGCAGTTTTTTAATTCAAAAGTGATCACCGAAGGCAGTAACATTTTGTTTCCAGTCGATCGGCTCGTCGTTAAGAGGAAATAGTAATGAGGACCACAGACAGGGTGAGAGACACATGGGCATGCTCCCTCCATATGTTGTACACTGCACATGCGGTGACAAACACACGCCAACACTCCACCAAGAAGTTCATGCTCCACACTCGAAAGACACTGTCAACAAGGAGAGGGCGAAAATGGCGGAGGAAGTTGGGAGAGCTGGGCAAGGAGCAAAGGGAGGGAGGAGAGCTCGAGATCTGGTCCACATTTCAAGAATACTTTAACGATGAAAACAAAAGACCTTCCTTCTCAAAGCTTCCAGCTCGCTAGTCCCACACTGGTGAGTCATCGCCCTTGCTTGCAATGTAGGTAGATCTGTGCGAACTCACAGCACCCCCTGATCCGCCTTTCTTCACTCTACGTCTCACTCTGTTTGCCTGCCATGAGAAAAAAAAAACATGGACGGAAAAAGAATAATAATTCAAATTACCTGTCGGGCTATACCCAGGGGGAGGGAAAAGAAGCTTCCCCAGCCTTCCTTTCCCTCACCCTGGGTTCTTGACCTGTCACCGACTATAGTTTTAAAAATTATAGCGCAAAAGACAGGACAGAGTGCATTGCCCTGTTCCATTGTTCCTTCCTGTCCTTTTCTGCTATAATTTTGTCACAGAATATAGTTTTCCATGTACTCAGATGTGGTGAAATTCTGACTATGATATGCAAGCAAGAAGTAGCGTTTGAAAGAATTATTTGTGGGTTTGGGGTGTGTGCTTGTGTGTATAAATATCTTTAATATCGAACCAGTCGCCTAAGGCGCCTCAAGAGCGAGCATTCTCTGGACTCATAATACTCAGCAACTTCTTAATATTTGTTCCATATCTCAATCAACCAACTTTTCCACAAAAAAAAAAAATAAATAATCAGAACATGGGTCGTGTTGAGCCTTCCAACTTCTTGTTTCCTGTATTTTGTTTTGACTAGCCAATAAAGGCAGCTCCACACAAACTGATGGCGTAGAAAGAAAACAGTGCCCGTGCAACAGAAATGGTGCCGCCTTCTTTTAAAGGTTTTCGGACCATAAATTTCTGAAGAAAAATTTAAGCCTCCCAAATTAGAGGTGCGTTCTCTTTCCACCTCTCTTTCAATGATAGCTACTGGCTAATGCACGCATTCATCAGCAGGGAATATCAGTAGGCCGAAATTCTCCCGCGTCCTCTCTTCCGTCACATATTTATAAAAGCTTGTGAAGTAAGTAAACGGGCCGATTTCGGCACCCTGATTGGCACGTTTTCATGGACGTCACGTCACCAGATTTACAGGGGAGGGAGAGGCTTCTAGTGTTGTGTTGTGTTAAAGTCGTCCGAAGGTGATTCACACGCTAGACTCCAGCTGGCTCCTGGATTTGCTTACGCTCATTGGGTCAGCAAATCTGGTAGCCGGCTAAAGCCTAGCCCGTGAATCACTGAGGTGTGCTTACCCAAGCCTCTCCCTGAAAAACAAGGCGATGCGACGCCTATGAAAACGTGCCAATTAAGGTGCCGAAATCGCCCCGTTGACTTGCTCCACAAGCTTTTCCGAATGCACACACCGCGCGTCTTGGACGGCCTGAGAAGTCCGCTCGGAAGCCAAACGGGCCTAGAAGCCCGCTTGGCCAGCCCCAGAAGCAAACACCACCGCGCTTACTCGCGCCCCTGGCCGGGACCTCGACACAGCATAAACGACAAAACACAAAAATAACGAGAAAAAAAAAAAAAAAAAAAAACGGAAAGGCCAGACGTATAAAAAAAGAAATCTCTTGATCCATAGAAAAAAGTTCAGCAAGCAACAAAGAAAAAAAGCTCAATAAATTCAAGCAGCAAATAAAAAAAAAGCAAAAGAAATAAAAACGGGCAAAGCAAAACGAAAAAAAAAAAGAAAGGTAAACAATATTAAGGCGCTTAAAGTGCGATTGCACAACCGTTGTCGACACACTCGACTTGCCGAACACTTTTTTTTTTTTTTTGCTTGTTTTATTTTGGGTCTGGGGAGTTGCGCAGAACCAGCAGTGTTCGGGGAAACGGCGCAGCCTACCGTTCCGACACCAGACAATCCCTGCTCTCCCTACGCACGGCATGCGCGTGCCCTTTCCCTCGCTTTTGCCATCCTCCACTTCTTTTTTTTTTTTCTTTTTTTAACGATTTATTGTCTCTCTTTTGTTACAACTACTCTTTCACAGCGTATTTTCCCGCGCGTATGCTGGGTCGGCGGTCTGCCAGCCACGCAACGCAAGCGATGTGCTCGCCACCGGCGCAATCGGATCGCGGAAAAAGCAACGGGCAGCCGGGCTTCGTGTTTCCGCCATGGGAGTTGGATATAAAAAGACAACGATCCTGTACTATTACATGTGATTTTCAAGGAGATGTTTGGACTGTTTGATAAAAACAATAATTCGAAATACCCGAGTGTGATATAACCAGGCTCGACTGCATTATTTTCCACTTAGTTGCAACTTGCAAAGCTTCGTAGAAATCATTGCGTACCATTTTTTCTTTCTTTTAATTTAACATTGCTTTAGGACACCGAAGCAGCAGCGGACGACGCGTCCCTCTCAGAACTGCCGAGGCTAAGCCAGGAGACACAAGACGGCGCATGGCGTTGCATCCGCCCAATCTCCTGCAAGAGCGACTGTCGCTTTTCGTAATACTTGTAGGACCAAAACGTGGGAGGCATTGCAATTCGATGTACAGTTGCTGGAGCAGTACTATCAGAGCAGCCACAGTTCTGCAAACTGCAATGCGCATTGAGAGCAAGATTAGGTTATGCAGAGAGGAGTTTCAGTTGTCCCATTTCCAGCGGGAGCTTCCTACCTTGGACAACGTTTGGGCATTTTGTGCATCTCGAGCGCGCAGCTGAAGTACGGCAGAAGACATGGAACGCGTGGTTGGCAACTCAAAAGATTCGCCGCTTTCATTCGCAATATTCACGACCTACAGGAAACGGTGTCTATCAAACGTCGTAGAACAGCAGTACGAGGCTAGATCTGCGACGCGCAAGTAATTCTAGTTTTGCTACATACGAGCGGTATTAAAGCCTTACTTTTTTCTTCTTTTTTTTTTTTTTTTTATCAGGAAGGCATAGGCAAGCGCTTTTATTGTGAAGCCAATCATCCAGGAGCTAGGGAGTGCACTTCTCACACCGCGGTACCACCGTTGCTCGGAGTTGCAAATTCTGTCAGTGGCTCTCTCAAGTTTTGAGCAGCGCTCCAGGCGAGCCAAACATAATATTTGTAGGCTGCGTTTCGAACATACGTCATTTAGGAATTTTATACTCCGCTCCCTTATAAGTAACTGCATATATTCAGACTGCAGCCAGCGCCACAAGCACAAGAGCCGCTGCTTCGAAGCATTCTTCCCCAGAACGAGCGAGCACTCGCGCTAAAAATGCACATCTCAAAACCAGGAGCAGAGGCTAGCTCGCGCTGAAACTGCAAACAGCATGATTTCTTTTAGACGTTCTGTTAGCACACGTGGACAGATGCTGATAGACGCTCGCATTCGAACGTGACTCGTGCATAATCGGACATTACAGCGCCTCTTTTATGGTCAATGGTTCAGCCAGTATTACATGGTCGCGACTCGTTTTCTATGAGAAAATAGTCATGAACGAGTAATATGCTGAGAGCGTTACGCCCAGTGGAGTCACGAGGGTCAGCGGCACCCGGGGCAGCAGCCCGCCGCGACACCCCCCTTCCCCCCTCCCTCCTCCTCCTCCTCCTCCTCCTCCTCCTCCCCGCCGCGACACCCCCCTGAGCGCTGCTCCCGGGGCGGCCTCCCCCCCCCCCCCCCCGCCCCCCCCCCCCTTGTGACGCCACTGGCTACTTGCAAACACCTACGCAAAAACAACATAAGAAGGGGAGGAGGAAGGGGGGGGGGAGGGGAGGGAGGGCTCGAACCTGCGTTAGTGAGGTGGCAGTTGGATATGCTACAGCCAATGAGCTACTAGTACACTCTTTAGAGCGCAGTGGGTCCGTTTCTGTGTTTTGCGGAGTCGGCGTAACCGTGCTAAATTTAACGGGAAAATAGACGTCACGTGACTTCAACACCAATTCAATTCCCCGCTAAATTTAGTGGGGAAAATGACGTCACATGACTCGGTGTCACGTCGTCTATGAAAAAATTCAATTTCTCCGCTAGATGTAGGGAGAAAATTGATGTCACGTTACCTCAATACCGATTCCCCGGTAAATTTAGCGGGGGAATTGAATTGCTGTTACAAATTCAGTTTTTCCGCTAGATATAGTGGGAAAGCTAGATCTAGTGGAGAAACTGAATTTGTTCATAGGCGACGTGACACCAAGTCATGTGACGTCATTTTCACCGCTAAATTCAGCAGGGAAACTGAATGTGTGTCGAGGTCATGTGGCGTCAATTTTTAAGCTAAGTTTGGCGGGGAAACTATGGGACGAGGGGAGGGTATGGAGGAGCGGGATGGGAGGGCAGGGAGGAGGAGGAGGGGAGAAGAGGAGGGGCATACCCTACCCTTCTCTTCAAGAGCTGTACTCTAATCTAGCATTACAGAGATTTGTGAATGTCTTTCATTTTGTCTATTGCACTGACCTACTAGACTGGGGCTCTTGAAGAATAAATTATTTTATTTGAATGCAAATGTGCCGGCGAGAAAGGGATGTTTTGATGGAAATAGTGAAATTAAAAATAAAACAAATAAAGATCGAAAATAAATAAACTAAGTAATAAATATGAAAACAGCAAATAAATTAAATAATGAATAAATAAATAAATAGGGAATAATGGAAAATAAACAAAATAAAAAATTAATTAATGAATAACTAAAACAATAAATACTTAAAAAAACAAAAGAGTAAAAATAAATTAAAAGAAATAGTTATTAAAACAAGCGACAAAGAAATCAATTGAAATTAAAAGCGTTACTGCCGCGAAGCGCGGCAATAACGCAGCGGGGGGGGGGGGGGGGGGGGGGGTTTAGGGGTTAACACGCGTATTAGTAATTTGCTCAAATGACCCCTCTTCACTGGAACGTCATCCGCTCATGCGATACGGACCCCCATACCAACCCGGGGCGGGGAGTGCTTTGAATGCGGACAGAGGTGCTTGTAAGGCGCCGCGCTCACGATGCGACACACACACGACACGACCGGCCCGTCCTCCGCGGGGGCGACGCACCAGTGCCTGAGTGCGCAGTGCTGCGGTCGCGAGCAGGAAAGCTGGGGATCGAAGCAGGGGGAGGGCAGCCGAAATGCGGGCTTGGGACATCCGCCGGGATTCGAGATCGACCGTCTCCTCGTGGCACTGCAGCAACTCAATCACCACGCCTCGGGGACCCGGCGCCTGCCCGGCGCCTACCCCGCGGGGACCTCTTCACTTTCCCCGCTAGGATTGCCTTCCTTTCTTTCCGCCCGCTTTCCGTTCGTCCGCGCAGGAGGAGAAAGTGGCTCGAAGGAAACGACGCTGACAACTCAATTTCGCGGCCCCCGCGTGTGTGTCCCCGCAAACTGCAACGTGCCGTTTATTTGAGGCCAACTAGTTTCTTTTTCCTCTCCCGTCCACGAGGAGCTCTATAAAAAAGAAATGCTAGCCCGCTACTACGCGGTTAGCATTTATTAGGGATTTGTAGTAGGTCGTTTTCCTCCTCCGCTACAGTATCAGTAAAAAAAAAACATGAAAGCCGTTTACAACTCCCTGTAACGCCGAATTAGAGCGCAGCTCTTGAGGAGGAGGAGGGAAGGGCACTGGGGGGGAAGGGTCAAGTGACCTCGGGGGGCGGGGGGTCACGTGACCTTGTGGAAGCCACGTGACCTTGGGGCGTCACGTGACGTCGGAGGGTCACGTGACCTGGGGCCATGTGACGATGCCGATGACGTCATCAGTGACGTCACTGATGACGCCATCAGTGATGATGATGATGACGATGCGGATGCCGGTGACGTCATCAGTAATGATGACGATGCGGATGCCGGTGACGTCATCAGTGAAGTCACTGATAACGTCATCAGTGGCTATGACGTCAACGGGGGGTCACGTGACCTCGGGGGTATCCCCAAATCACGTGACCCCGGGGGGTCACGTGACCTGGGTAACCATCGTGACCCTCGTGAGGGTAACCCTAGTAACCCTTGTGAGGGCAACTCTCGTGACCGTCGTGAGGGTAACTCTCGTGACCCTCGTGAGGGTAACTCTCATAACCCTCGTGAGGGTAACCCTCGGGAAGGTAACCCTTTTGAGGGTAACTAACCCTCGTAACCCTCGTGAGGGTTACGAGGGTAAGTAACCCACGTGGCCCTCGTGATCCTTGTGAGGGTAACCCTCATGAGATTAACCCTCGTAACCCTCACGAGGGTTACGAGGGTTGCGGTTACGCCGACGGTGACGCCGACGCCGCTCAAGCCGGGAACGGGCCCCTAAGAGCTGCGCTCTAAAAAACGCCGCAGCTGCGCTTGCGCGCCACCAGCCTTGTCTACGTAGTTCAAGGTCTTGTGGCGGATTACGGAGCGCCATCCGGGAAACGGTCCACTACAACCCCCTATTTATAACTTAGAGCGGTGACACTTCGTAAGCCAAACGAACTGTGGTGTCTGATGTAGGCGAAAGCTCCACCAACGTCCAAGATGGGCACCCCACGAACCCTATGAGGACTCAAATGAAACTTGCGGAGACTGACGCGTGCGAGGGTGACGTCCTCCGGGTTAGCCTCGACACGGTTCGGACCTCGAGACCTGTACAAAGCGCTCTCCTCCGGGCAGGGTGTGGAAGGGCAAGCGAGGGGCGGGAGGAAGGGGCGTACCTTGGCCGTGGCGGCGGCGGCGAGGGAGCCGTTGAAGAGCGCGTAGCTCTGCTGCTGTTGCTGCTGAAGCTGTTGCTGCTGTTGCTGCTGCTGCTGGTGCTGTCTCTGCGCGTGTCCCAGGTACCAGTAGGGACTTACCACGGCCGTGGGCAGCTGGCCGGGAAGCATGGCCTGCAGGGGCATCTGCTGCAGCAGCGCGTTCTTCAGCGCCAGGTGGTTGCGCCCGTTGATGAGCAGCTGATCTTTGAGGTGCTGCGGAGGGTGGAAGTACTTGCACGGGGGCTTCTCCCGGTTGCAGCGGCCCTGCGAGAGAGCAGACGGCGGCGCTGGAGCACTGGACCAGAAACTCTGGACACTCGGCGCTTTGACTCACGGCATCGACGCACTAGGAAAATCCCGACTGTCGTAGTGCGTCGAGGATTGTCCTTCAAAGTCACTCCAAAACAGACGAGCGCTCGCTTCGGAAGCGTTCCCGACACCAACGCTCGCACAGCGCAAGCACCTGCAGCTCTAGATGAGAAAAGCGGGTGTACGAACGAGATGGGAGACCCCAGCCCCCGGAGACGCCGCTGACGTCGAAAGCGGGGCACAGGCGGAGGACGCCTCCTTGGACGCAGCAACAAGCAAGGTGCTGACATTATTGAACAGTGCGGTATTTTCCCAGTGGTGTACTCGCGCCTTATGTACGAGTACTTTGCTGGGGTGAGTGACCGACTTTCCTCTTCCACAATTTTATTGTTTGTCCTAAATAAAATGACGCAGCGTCTTTTCTTAATGTTTATTTTTTTTTTAAATTTTTTATCTTTTGAGCGCATCTTCTGGACAGAACAGAATGCAAGTCGATCTGATAACTGCGATCATCTTCCCAGTGCCTCTAGAAGGATAATCGCTTATAATTTAAGCACGATAGAAGAGGAAAGGATAAAATGACTTTCATCGTATCCTGACACGAAACGTGTGAGGATACGGTAAGGTGTGAGGGGACGGCTTACAGGATACCATCCCGATGCATTGTTTTATACATTCATGTTTGATATCATGATGTAAAATGAATGCGCGGATTGCGGGTCGGTTGCGGACACAAAGTCTGCGGATGCGGATCGAATAGGGAGTTTTCGTAGACCGCATTTCCCCTTCCGCAAAGCCATCCGCAACGAAGAAGCCGCTACTGCGCCTGCGCGCCGATGGCCTTGGCTGTAGAGTTCCGGGTAACGTAGCGGGTTGTGGAGAGCGTTGCGGGTCGGCGAAAACGATCCACGAAAGCTCCCTAATAATTTAAGAACGTAGTGGACACGGTTGGGATGCCGATACAAACTCTGCGGATGATAAAACTGTTATCTGCGCAGGGCTCTAATCATCATCAATAAACTTGACTGTATGAAGTTCACAGAACCGCTTGAGACCGACACGGGGGCACGATACTCGAAAATACGCCAGCTGTTGAGACGACCTGCGGAAACGTGTTTTGTTCGCTGTTTGGCAGTGTGAAACACCGGGTCGCGGGGTATGGCAAAAAGGACACTGTGCTCACATCACAGATGTGAAGGCGAAAATACACGAAGTGTGCAGAAAGAGAAAGATAGTAAATGACCATCCTTTAAAAGAATCGGATACACGATGTCCTGCTGCAAAACGAAATACATAAAGATGCAATGATATTCCTAATTACACATAAATAGCGATAAGGACAAATGAAGATTCTTATAATCCTTAACATAAATCACATTTGGGCATCAGCTTCTATGAACTCGAAACTTTGCGAAATACTGCCTCGGGAGGCTAATGTTCATATTCCTTACAATGTTTATGAATTTGGAAGTATATTTTATTTTCATATTGCAGGCAACCACCCCAGTTTCTTGCACAAAGAATGCCGCCTCCACACCGTGAGAAACTTGGACTTCACCAGCTATATGAGCATGTATGTGTGACACAACACGAGGATACAAATACTTCCACGAAATGGTACACCTTTGTAGAGCTGAACTTACAAAAGCTGTCCAATGATACAGCGTGTCCCCTAAAACATTTACTGTGCTTCTTCACCACAACAATAAACTACGCATTGCCAAACGCTTAGTCTCCGCTCAAACGTAGTGCTACCAGTTCGGACCAAATGTAAATGTTTAAGAACTTGCCATGTTATTAGCAAGTTGTACATGATTTTCGGAACATTTCTGTGGGAAAATACTCCATGTACGCGTGAGCAGCCTTCCACCATATACAACTTTTCTAAAGTCACTTCTAACGTTTCAATCAAATAAACACGAGTTCTGAAACGTGGTCATTTGGTCCAGACTGCTTGCGCTAAATTGGGGTGCTAAGTGAGCGTTCGGTAACGCATAGTTTATTTTTGCAGTAAAAAAAAGCACAGCATCTTTTCTTTTTTTTGAGCGGATACTTTGTTGTAGAAAATGGTGAGTGTGCAGTGAGATGTAAAAGTGGAACATGTGCGGACATCGTTTCCAAAAGAATATATATATATATATATATATACACCAACTCATGTTGGATAGATGGATGAATGAATGAATCCGGCTGAGCCCTTTGGATCGGGCGGTAGCTTACGCCACTTAGCCATTTTGTTTTACCATTTAAGCTTAGAATATTTAACTGTGAAATTTATATTCACTCCGCACTGCAAAGAAAGTGAGGCTATAAAAACCCCCTTGCCATCAGTTAATAAGAAAATACGTAGTTTTCTCTCGCTTTCCGCAACCATTCATTTAACCTTTGCTTAGTAATATCTAAATGTCTTGAAATCCACTCTCCCTTCGCTGTCTCTAAAACCCAATGACTTTATTAAATCTATGTTGTCTTCGGTACGCATAGGGTGAAGCCCTTTACAGTAGAGTATCAAGTGCTCAGCCGTCTCGTCCTCCTCTCCACAAGCAGTGCACACTGTATCCATTTCCTGGTACTTCACTCTGTATGTTCTGGTTCGCAGAACACCCGTCCTCGCCTCAAACGGCAATGAGCTTCCCCTAGAATTGTCATAAATGCTTTCTTTGGCAATAACTGTTTTGTTTAATCTATAGCTTTCCAGAGCCGTCTTTGTCTCCATTCCCTCTAGCCACCGATCTCTTTCTGTGGCCTTAACTTTCTTCTTAACTGAGACTTGCTCTTCCGTATCTTCGCTATAGCCCAAAAACTTTCCTCTTAATTTCCTAGTGCGCTGTCTCCACTTTGTGTCTATACTCCTCATGTATAAATAGCTGAAAATCTTTCGTACTCATTGGTCCCCATCCATTTGCCTCAACCGATCCTCAAATTCTATCTTGCTCACCGCTTCCCTCCTCTCAAATGACGCCCATCCCATGTCTCCTTGTACTCCCTGGTTTGGCGTTTTGCAATGTGCCCCCAAAGCCAGCCTACCAACTCCGCGCTGTTTTATTTCTAGTCTTGCATGCACTTCGGATTTCATGCATAGCACTGCGTTTCCGAAAGTCAAGCCAGGCACCATGACCCTTTCCAAATCTCCCACACCACATCGTACCTGTTGTAATTTCAAAGTGCTCTATTTTTCATTACAGCTGCATTTCTGTTGCCCTTACCTATTATATACTTTTCATGCTTACTAAGATATTCTGCACCATCACATATCCATACTCCTAGATACTTGTATTTACTAGTATCTAGTACTATGTAATATTCTGCATCTTTAGCCTCTCAACTTCATCATCGTTAAAAATCATGACTGCTGATTTTTCACTACTGAATTCTAAACCTAATTCCTCTCCTACCTTACCACAGATGCTCATTAATTCCTGCAACTCTGTCCTGATGTTAGCCATTAGTACGATATCATCCGCATACAACAATCCCGGTAAGAATTGCTGAATTTTTTGGCCTAGCTTACTGTACGAAAACAAACCGGAGCGCCCCTAGCGGACGTTACCGGCGCCGCGCATGCGCGGTGGACGGTGGGCAAGAAGCTCGCCGTCGCCCATAAACAAACTATTGAATTGCGTTGTTGTCGGCGTCGGTGTGAGTCCCCGTGCTCTTTTTCGCGTTGGAATTGTTGATTCTACATCCTCCTAACAATGTTTGACTACTTGAGCGGCTTCAGCAAAAATAACGAGGCTCGTTACACCGCAAAACTTTGCGTGAATAATGTGACGTGCGGCGATTCATTTCACGTGGACGCCGCAGAATGGGCGCTAAAGCCTGACTCCCACGATGAGATTCATCTCGCTATTTTCAGTCGCGAAGCGAAGTCACTCGGACTGCAAAAGCGCGGACCGTAGCTGAGATGGTGGACGTCGATACTGAAAACCGCAAGTAGAATCGGGCATTACAAGTCGGTGACGGCCACTGGTAACAATGATCAACATCTTCTTGTATCTACTGTTTACACTTAGCCTACTTACCCCAACCAAACTTCAAAAGTGTTTTGAGGCCTGCACTTACTGCTAATCGCAATTACCGGGTCAACGTTTGGTTCACGGGCCGCTTTCGTTTGAACGAGCTGACGACAAAAAGCAGACAAGTTTGAAAAAGCAGACGACAGTTCAAACGGATGCGCAATGGAGTGCGGGCAAGAAGCACCGCATCCCGCGTCAACAAACTATTGGAATGTCCCGTTGTCGGCGTCTGTGTGAGTCTGCATACTCTTTTTCGCGCTGGAATTGTCAATTTTACGTCCTCATAGCAATGTCTTACCACTTTAATCGCCTGAGCAAAATTATCAAGGTTCGTTACGCCGCTAAACACTGCGTAAATAATTTGACGTGCGGCGATTCATTCGCATGAACGCCGCAGAATGGACGCCAAAACCATGATGAGATTATTCTAGCTATTTTCGGTCGCAACGTCGCTCGTGCGGCAAACGTGTAGAAGGTAGCGGCGATGATCGACGTCGATACTGAAAATCGGAAGCGGGAACAGACCAAGCGTAACAAGTCGGTGTTGGCCACTGGTACCTATGATCAACATCTTGTATCTACTGTTAACACCGAGCCAACTTAAGTCTTTTCAGGCCTGCAATTACATCTTACTGCAATCACCGGGTCAAAGTTAGGTCAAGGGGCCGCTGTTGTTTGAACGAGCAGACGACAAACAGCAGACAAGTTCGAAAGAGCAGACTATCAGGCGGCTGTGTGAATTGAAGACGTACTGAACCCGCGGGTGGTCCGGACAACTTGGCGGTTTTGTCTCGTTCATGTTGGAACACAACAACTAGATCTGGCGAGCACAAAGTGTGGCCCGCACAAGCAATCGTAGTTCGACAGCGTCTGGTTTGCCCTTGTCACGGCTACTATACACGTTCTCGGACGAACGGAGGGACAGGAACACATGAAAACTGATCTTCAAACTTTTCCAGACTCTCTTGGTACAGCTCCCGTCTGGTTTCTCCCAAAAGAACGCGGGAATGCATTTCTCGCACCGCGACTTCTGCCCACCACACCAGACCGGAAGTGCGACCGACGCGCCACCACCACGGCGTGACGTAGGAGTTGAGTTCGTGTGTGTATGTGTATATATATATATATATATATATATATATATATATATATATATATTAGCGTAATGACACTTTTTGTGACTATCAGCAAACACAACTTGCACGATCGCAGTGTGCGTACGGGACACATGCATGATAACCATGTTGCCACAACATGTTCCGTGCTAAGGGATTACGGTACTGTAATTCAGTGATATGGAACCTTATTTATAAAACTATGGTACACGTCAGTGATATAAAACATTCAGTGACATGGAAGAAAGAAGGAAAAGAAAATGAACTCGGCACAAATAATGGAGAGCGGGTGAGGCAACGTAGCCCGCCCCGTAGTCAGTGTGTCGAGCTGGCAGGCCGGGCGACGCGTCTCCATGGTGATCCCGTCGCCCCGATACACACGCCTGACCTCTCACGTCAGACGCGGGCAAGTGCGACCCGCGACCCCCCCCCCCCCCCCCCCCCCCCCCCTTTCCAACGCTGGAGATGACCTGGCTGTGTTCGATCTTTAAAGGGACCATGAAACGACCTTTTTACTTTTGCCACATAACTTTTACGTTAAACCGTCAATGTCCACTGAATGCCGAACAGGCATCCGTTTTCGTTTCGGTTTATTAACTTCTACACAAAAAATTAATGAAATATCGACTTTTTTTTTTCTCTCCAACTGACCGCAAAACAAGCTGCGGCGTAATTTTGACGGTCGTCAAAATTACGCCGCAGCTGTTTCCTGTTTCCGGAACCGGAAGTTCTCTCGGCAGTAGGAGAATGGGAGCGTTAGCGGCAGTTAGCGGCGGCGAGTTGGCGGTGTGCCGGTAGGCTTTACTGCGCTGATGGCGCGGATGTCACCGATGTATTTTCTGAATCGGCGCTTCTCATCGCCGCGATAGCCATGGACACATCGCAGCTGAGCGAGATTCAATTAGATATGTTGCGCTACAGCGACAGCATGGGACCGGTATGCCTGTTGGGAAGTGCGGCGAGTCTTCCGGTGAAGACTCCAGAAGTCAACCCAACTGTCATTGTTGGTAAAAGGCGGCCCGTGTCAGTCGTTTGCAAAGCGACGTAGATAGAGACAAAAGGCTGCGGCGTTTTTCGCGGCCTCGGAGATGCAGGAGCGAGCCGACGTTAAAAAAGATACGTTTGAACAACGAGAGTGTCAGCAAGAGCCACGTAAATACCTGTTCACACTCGGAGCGGACGCGCGCGTTCGATGGAAGTGCTGTATTCGCGCTGTTGGTAACCGCTTCGGGACCGATCTTTTGCGATTGCAACTCGATACTGACGCGACACTCGGCAAAGGAAGGTTGGACCGGCATTGCACGTAGCTCCCACGAACTGTTATAGCTCGACAGTGACGTGCAGTCTGTCAGAATAAAAATGGCATACTAATAACAAAGTGTACAAACCGTGTTACGAAGGCAATCCATGCGGCGTTTATTTGAGCTCTATTATCACACAAAACAAGATAGAATCGACGAGAGTCCCTTTTCGACGACAGTGTTCGTCAACACTGCCTCGGAAACCAAGGGGAAGAGATTGACCTCACCCCTTAATCTAAAATTGAGGTCAGCGATCAAAATACGGGAAAGGTCCACAAGGGTCGCGCGGGCATATTCCATTCAGCACGCCAGCCGGTCGTGGGCAGACGGTCTTGGCCAAGTACCGTCGAAGCAACGCTGCGCCGGAGTCGGAGTGCCTGCTTCGGAGTGCCTGCTAGGCCTATCTGCCGAGTTCGCTTGGTCGCGGGTCGGTGAATTCGTGGCCGTTCTCGCTTTTTTCGGGTGTTTGTGGATCCAGCGTGCTTGTTCGTCGTGGTCTGTTTCAAGTACTTTTTTTCTTGCTGCTTGAAGTCGGGACGCGCGAGACGTCGCGGCCAAGTAACTGCGCCCAACGCTGCCGGCCCGTCGGCCCTACCGCCCCTGCTTTGTTTACCACACGATAGATGGCGCTTGGCTCTCGGCATTATCAAATTCGGCAATTTTCGTCACATCTGTAATTATGCTAGAAAATCTAGATCTGAATATTATTTAACAAAACTGTTAGGAAACATTCGCCGGCTATTTACTGTTTACGATCGCGGTGCTGGTGAGGTAGGCTCTTACCCAATAGGCGACGTGGATTCGGCTGACGTGGTGCGTTTCCGCGGATGCATCGCAGTGAAAAGGCAGAGAGCTTTCGAAGGAAAGAAGGCGCAAAAGAGTCCACTTTTCTTTTAAAAGTGCTATACAGAATACATTTTTTTTGGCTCCCTATTTTTGTGTTTGTTTTTCACACCTTTTACGGCGTGCGGTGGATGAAATTCGATTTTTAAATCATTTTATGGTCCCTTTAACTGTTGCTGTTTCTTTAATAGAAAAATCGGCCGCAAATCGTTATGATTTAAGGATTTCTAAGATGCTTAGAGACTGCAGAGTGAGTAATTGGCATAGTTTGGGCGATCTCAGAAACCTCGTCAAAACTACACGGACGTGTCCTCTTTGCCCTACCCGTGCAATCACTCGTTGGCAGCAATTGTACAGTGGACAGTTTGATTCCCTCAAGCACTCCACCAGCTATCTGTTTGTGCTTTCAAGTACCGAGCAGGGCATCAAATTTAGCGACAGAAGCTTCCCTCTTTTTTTTCTTTCCTTCTTTCTTTGTTTTGCTTAAAAACATTGCGCATCACAGCGGCCATTTTCGGAACACTTAAGGACATGGACATTTGTGAATGGTTAGTTTAGGCATAGGATTAGAGGTGAACTGAACAGTATACCACTAAAATAAGGTTATAATGTAATAATTCTGAGTGTCAAATTGCGTGCTTTATTCAAGTTCTGCAGGCTGCAATACACCTGCCATTCTGTTAGAAAAGCAAAGCCTCATCATTCAATTATATACATCAATTTCATTTGACGTGTAGATCTGAAAAAGACGTGTTTGGAAATCGGGATTGTGAGAGGACGTTGCTAAGAGGAGGACTGTGAGTGCATATTCCGTGGAAGCTGCGTCGCTCGATACCAGTACCTCCCAACTGAAGCGTGGACATTGCCAGCATGCACCGTCGGCACATGGTAAACTGGCCACCCTGGTGGGTAAGTGGATGTTCGATAGAAAGTTATACATCGAGGATGTCCAAGGTGAATCCCAGACTGCGGAGACAGCCAGTCTAATCGACGCCTTTGAAACCGCAGGTCCACATTTCCAGCCATGTATACACTCGGCTGTGTGCGAAGTACCATCAACGCTCGATCAAAGTAGCGAAGCTCGGCAGCGTCATCGTCCGCAGCAGAACCAGCGCGCGTCCATCACCGGCGGCATCGTCATTCCATCCACACGATCGTCACGGGATCACTGCGACATCGGCTTCGCGGAGAATTTTCGCGTCGTTTTATATGACGTAGTTCGTAAATAATTTGTGAATCTGTCTCCGGAAAATGTTTATTTGACGCGTTTCATTCATATATATACAGGGTGTTTTTTTTTTTAAGCTTAACAGATTTGTTTAAAAAAAAACCGTGAAAGTTACACTTATGCCGCTTGTGGAGGTGAGTTATACGGCCAGGGGGACGTATTATAGGGGGCTAATCGTAACGATCAGTCGGCTAATTAATTAAAGTTCGTTAATTCGCTTTTTAATTAATGAAAATAGACATATCGTTCCAATTAGAAACTTGCTCAGCGTCATTGAAAACCACTAAATCAGTCATTTTCAGAAAGACTTTGAGCGCGTGAGAAGCGTAGAAATGCACTAAAGTTACCACTCGTAGAGCAGGTAAAAAGCTAGCGGTTGCGATAAGGCGCCCAGCGCGATTTTTTCGTCTCTTATCTAGCCCCGGCCTTGGGGAGTATAGGTGCATGCTTCAGTGTAAAATTGACGGCTGTGAAAGGGACCATAACGAAACCTTGGCTATCTCCACGTCTCGAGCTTCGAAATTTTCGATCTCCGGAAGAAAATTAGCTTAGCTGAACGCTCCTCTCAAGAAAACACGCGTCCCGTTCTTCCGCTGTATCGTCTGCGGCGTATTTGCGTCGACCGTGCGAGCGCTCTCCAAGCTCTCCTCGCAGCTCTGACCTTGGACGCTCCGTGTTACAGGCGCGCTCGCGGCACGGGCACGCAGCGCCATGGGGCGGTGGTCGTTGAAACTGACGCGCGCAGCGGCCAATGGGAGCCTCGTCGACGCGCGCCAGCCAATGGGACAGAAGGCGAAATCCACCAGCTTTTTTTACTCCGCTCCTTCGGGATCGGGGAAACTAGGTGCCGTTGTCTAGGCTTTTCGCGTGGTTTCATAGCTGGGAGCTGGTTTCACTTGGAGAAGGAATTTAAGGTGCCGTTTGGCGCTCTTCAAACTGGTGACGTCGGCTCGTTTCATGGGACAGTCAATGCTTTCGCATTGAAAAAGAAATATGACGTTGACTATCGTTGCACGATCTGACGTGTAAACACCCTACAGAAACCGTAATGTAAAGGCGTCCATGTAACCGCGAAGTAGCGGGTAGTCTTAGGGGTTACATTGTAACTTCTCTAGTAAAAGGTACAAACTTACAGATGTGCACCCTTCACAAAAGGTTACCCGATGAAAAGTGCACGTGACCGCTAAGTGGAGAGTACAGTCATGGGGGTTACATTGTAACTAATCATGAAGGGTGCAAATTAGTACCCTGTACTAAAGGCTCCCCGATTAAGAGTGTAGTAGAATGGTAGACTCGTGCGCATGCGCCCTGATATACTCGTCCCGAACGCTTGCAAGTGCCTGACGCAATATTCGCCAAACTTGGCGGACTGCAGCGACTTTCTACTATCGTGACGACTGTAGCGCCTCGATTGTCGTCTACACACGCAGACTCACGAGCTCCCATCGCCGTGTCGCGACGGTCCCAACACAACACCGTATTCTAGTACACGCTACATTATGGACTTGCCGGAAAAGACGTCATTATCTTCGGACTGTGCTTCTACACGGGGACTATTGTCACGCGTCTGCATTTTTCAGCTCTCCACCACGCGGTGTCGGATTGTTTTCGCCGCCAAAACTACCGTTCTTTACCGCCAAATATTGTCAGCCATCGTGTCGCCTCCGTCCTCTGCGGTCGTCATGTCGTAGGTCACCGCCAGCGCCGCTCGGTTCAATTTCACGAGTCGTCTTATTTCCTCAAACAACGAGCGCGGAAGGGTCGTGCTTGCGAAAAAGCGGGACGTTCAATCGGGCCAATCAGTACCCTAGCTGAACTGGCTCCATGGTTCCACGAAAAGTCCCAATAGGCCGGCCGGGGAAAAGGACTCGCACGCCATTCTCCGCACACACGACGAGTCGTCGGGGAGCGGCTCGTCCCGCTGGAAAATGCCAAAGCAGGCCCGCTTTGTGTGAGCCTGGACACCGCGTCCAAGCCATTCCTAAAACTTCTCCACTACCTCGCGGCACTTCAGAATGCCCGATGCTTTCTTCGTTCAATTCGACTTGCTCATTCCTTTTTCCCTGCACCGTCCCGTTCCGTACAGACCCGCCTTCTCAGCGCCTTCTCTGAAGGCTATTCTGGGAAGTCGTCTTGCAGGGCGCGGAGTTGCTCGTGTCACTATTTTCCCGCCGAGAAACGGTTTTCTGGCTCGTTTCGTTTTTTCAACGCTTAATTTGTTAGCTAAGCGTTGAAAGGAGCTACTCGGCTTTGCATGCTCTTGCGCTGCCGAGTGTTACGCCTTGGAGCACTTACAGAATCGCCTCGTGGAGGCCGCTGCCCTCGGCTCCCCGCTGACAGGGAAGCAGCAGTCTCTCTCTTGCGCCTCTCCGCGCATCCGCACAGAGTCAAAGGGGTTCGGCGAGCATACAGCTTGCACGGTCGCTTGACCGGAGCATAACGAGGGCCCCGTAACAAAACGCCAGGCAGACCCCGATTCGACAGTTCAGAAGCAAGCCATTCAATGCTCCCCATCGCGAACTCTGCTTGGCATCCCAGGGCCGGCTTGCTGGTACGTCAATGCAGGTACCTTTCCCGGCGGTTAAAGTAGCCACGAGAGAGATTTTGGGCTCACGCGACCGGCTCCGGGGAAGGGGGACGGGGGGGGGGGGGGGGGGGTAAAAAAATTAAAGGTACATCCATTCCAGGCAAATGGCTGCCCCCGCAAGTCCGTCCACGTATTCTAGTCCGACTTTACGTCCCTAAAGAGGGTGAACAGGCTGGAAATTTAAGCGAAATTAATCACATCCGTGTACTTTATTTTTAGGAGCGGCATGCAAACATATTTCTGGAGTCGTGTTAAACAAGAATTATATATATATATATATATATATAAAGGCAAGGTTTACGGTTCCTGAGCGGAGTCGGTTCGAACGCTTTCTCTCCACGGGGCCGGTCACGCGATCTCAAAATCCCCTTTGCGGCTATTCTAAGCACCCGGAAAGACACCCGCATTCACGACCGGGCCGGCACAGGCGAGCTCACGCGGCTCGATCACCGAGGCAGCGCGTAATACTGGTTCGACGCCAAACTGCCTCGGAAGCAGCAGCGTGCGAGCGTGCGTCGTCGCGCGGGGCTCAGGCGCCGGCCGCAGAACGCGCCGGCCTCGGTCCCGTATTCGTTTCACGCCGCGTGGTGCGCGCTGAATGTCCGCAGGCACGAACCATGGGCGCCAGGCGGACATGCGAGTGCGACAAGCAGCTACGACGTGCCGGGTCGCGTGCAAAGACCCCATCGCGAACTCGGTGAGCGGCGTCCACAACGAAAGTGGAGGCTGTCAGTGAGACGGAGGGAATAGAGACAGCTGGCCGCACGCAACCTAGGGCCAAGTTCCTGGACGCCTCATTCGTACCGGGAGGAATCTATACCTCCAAGTAGACTTGGGCAACGAAAAGGTTAGCTGGGCTAAATTATAAACAACTATAAAAGTGGAAAACAAAAATACACAATCAAGCTAATGATCTACACTCTTAGAAAAAAAACTAGTAAAAAGTTAGTAAACTTCAACAGTTATTACCTTTTTCTGAGAGTTCCACTATCGAAAACCAAGTATGGGGCCCACGAGGATTTCTGAAATGTTTTGACGTACCATTCAAAAATGTTTGAGGGTTTTGAGATGTTCCTCCAAGTTTTCTGAGGGTTCTGACGTACCTTTCAAGAATTCCTCAAGGATGTAAGGGGCCTGTCATAGCTTTTTGAGAGGCCTGTGGGGTCTGTCCCAATCCTTCCCGTGAAACCACAATCCTATCAAAATTGTTATAACGGGTTTGTGGGAGAGATCACGTGACCCTTCAGGATATATGCGTCGGGGAAGCCGTTTGACTATTGTATCGGGCGGCCGCAACAAGTGTTGGAGATGCAGACGTTCCCCCGTCTTTATCTCGTCGTGGCCTTGATTAACACGGTCCCATTGCTGTGGCTGTGTGTTCTGTGTATATGTTTCGCAGGCTGGACTAGGGTCGCCCAACAACGCCAAGTCCTCGCTCACGAGGGAGAGTGGGGAAAATGGGAGGGGGACTTTTTGCTATTTGTTTGAAGATAATCTTATTTTAGTCAGTTGAAATACAGCATTCGTGAGAAGCTGGACGCCCTGCTTTTTCTCCGCCAAAGAGCGCAAACTAAATGCGCAACAAGCAGACGCTCAGTGTCGACTTTGCGTCCCATACGTTGGTCCAATCTTCTAGAGGAGCTGGATGTACGGATCAAGGACTCTCGCTGCCCTGTTTCTTGCGCCATTTCGTCCGTCCGGCTTTAGAAGCCTCCAGCGAGCGAAAGACGCCGAAGACGGCACCGCGATGGCACCAGGGACTCCACCGTGACTGTGCTCAGGACCTTCCAACGGCGGCGGATGTTGCTTGCGCGTTCGTAATTTTCGCTAAACGTGCTACTGGCATTGTGTATGTGGGCGTGTTTAACTACCGTACATCTCAAAAATGTACCCAGCGGCATTTTGAGTACTTCGAAAGACATGTTTTGCGACAAAGAACTCGGTCGTGCTTATTTGGCCTGATCGCTTTTGTCTTACAGCTGCTTGCGCCCGAGTTTGAATAAACATTAGTTTTATCGGTTTTTTTAGTTGCAACATGCACGTAAAACTCAATTACTGAAATAAATTTCCATTAACGTTTTAAACTGCATTTTTGCTATATGGTTTACAGTTATTTGGGCGCCTAATGGGTTGAAGGGCTGAGGGGGTGTGAAAGGCTGAATTGTCTGAAGGGGTTTGAAGGGCTGAAGGGGATGAAAGGGTTCAACAGGCTGAAAGGTTTTAACGGGCTGAAAGAGGTTTAACAGGCTGAAAGGGTCTAAGTGGCTGAAAAGGTTTGAAGGGCTGAGGGGTTTGAAGGGCTGAGGGGTTTGAAGGGCGGAGGGGTTTGAAGGGTGGAGCTGAAAGAGTCTGAAGCACTGAGAAGGTACCAAGACACATCACGGCTGAAGTTTTATTTTCAATAGGGTACTGCCTTTTTTACTGGATACTTACTACCGCCAACGTGCGACAGGTAGTAACTGCAGCTGTTGCTAGCTGGAAAGTCTGAGCTGGTAACCACCCCTAAGTCGGTGACAGGTGAAGAGTTCAAGGAAAATTCTTCCGGAAGCAGGAGAGGAGCAGACGCATGGGAGATCGCCTGCTCTACAGTGTTGGCTCTGCTAAACTTGGGAGTTTATCCAGAACCCCTACCTGTAACCCACTATAGGTTTTGTGGGAGTTACTAGTTACTAGCTAGAGGTAGTAAAAGATACTAGGTTCTATTGGTGATGTTAGCAACTGTTACTGGCTTGTCATCTGTGCAACGTTTTTTTTCATGTCTATCTTTGATAACCGACGGCTTCGAATATATTTGGTACGGATCAGATTGAACGCCACGTGACTAGAGAGAAAAGAGTGGGCGCGACTGAATCGACCGGCTATTTTCGGACGGAAAGAAAACGAATTTGGAGCCGCAAATTGTGTTATGGGTAGTTTGGCTCTTATAGGTGAAATGAAATGGAAAAACCTCGGCGACCATAAATACGCTGGCAGTGTCCCTTTATAGGACCAACGAACCATTTGACTCACGTGATATAATAAACTCCCCAAAACCGCTAGATTCGAGTTGCATACAAAGAAATAAAAACGTGTAATCAGGGCACTACGCACAAGAAAATGCTTGTTTCCCAAAAAGAACGCTCGCTGCCTTCTGTTGGCAAGGCTAAGAAGCTGTCAAAATTGGAAACTGCACGAACAAAAATAAAAAGAATGGAGTCTTGTACACACTTCATAGCTAACTCTGCGCGCTCTTGGAACTGCTGAGCTTCAAACTCAATTCAAAGGCACGCTAGTGCTTATGAAAGTCGTCGCAAAAATAAACTGGGAGTAATCGCAACCTAAAAAGCGATTTTGTTTTGTTTATTTCCCTGTAAATATACTATGGTTCTTGGAGAAACTGCTCTCCAAGTGGTGTGCTCGAGGAGTGCCTCGAGGGTGTTAAAAAATTTTAGCCAATTACCGCTGTTCGCCCTTTAAAGTCGGAGTGACTTTAGGGAGGCAATGCTCGCGTCGCTGTATTCGCTCTCAAGGCAAGTAAAAAGCTTTAGAGTCTTTTTTGTTGTTGTTATTGTGCATGATGAATGAAATTTATTGTTTGTCTATTTGAAGGCGAAGAGAAAGGGGAAAGCCAGGAGATATGTGAGTGGAGGCAACCGCCATCAGTCGTTTTTCTCGTCGAGCATCTTCATTTTTGAAGTCTCGGAAAGCTGAAGATGTTTCATAAATACATTGTGAAGACTGGGATGCCTCGTCCTTCTTTCAAACGACGAGAGAAGTGTACGTTCTGTGGGAGTCGATATGTCGAAGTACACCATCATAGTGGTGAGACCTTGCTAACGAGTGCAGGCTCTGAAAAAAATCGGAGGTGTTAAAGGTGCCCTGAGGATGTTTCTGAGATCGCCTAAATATGGCCATAACTCATTGTGCGGGCTCCGACTGTGGTTGAGCATTAAACTTTCAATTACGATTACCAAAAGACACCTTTATGCGCATATAAGGAACATTTTCGCCGCGACCAATGGGATTTTTGCGTCAGTTGTTGGTGCAGATCTCTTGTGCGTACTGAGCGAAATCAATTTTATTTACTTAAGAACTTTTTTTCGTAACTTATTCTAATGGGAAGCACGAAAATTGCACCAACAGTGTTTAGAAATGTACTTTGAAAGAATGCTATAAGCAATTATGATTAGGTTCGGAAGAAAGCCCAAATTGTGGGGAACAACTGGAAAAGGTTTCATTGCCGTAATTAAGTCAGTTAGGCCCACATTGTTCTTTAACTAGAGTAAGAAAAGTTATATGATATGGTAATAACTTGAGCATGCTCAGTGTTTTTGAACGGAATAGAGTATGCAACGAGTGGAAACAAAAAAAGCCAGGAAAATTCGATTGATTTTTTGAGGGGAAGCTCAGATAATGGCAAAGACAAGTCCTATGATAAACTACCCTTAACTCAATAATCGCGTATCCGCCGGTGAGGATGAGGTTCCTATTTTTAGAAAAGGTAACATTAAGGAGACTATTTAGCGGAAGTATAAGATTTAAATAGAAGAGCACGAACGCATAAAGCGCATAAAGCGTTAACGCATAACAAATGAGAAAAAAAAACACGAACTATTTTTGTTTGTATGGAAAGCCATTCCGTCCACAAAATAAAATGGGAAACATCGCATAGTTTGTAAATTCGTTTGCCACCCTACCAGCTTTTAAAAGTGAACGGCGTATTGCTTCGTGTTTTACTAATATTACCGTTATTAGAGTTCATTTAGGCGCACACTCTTTTTCTCGAAGCGTAACATAAAAACGGCTGCCTGAGAAAAGAAACCTACTCGCGGCAAGATGAAATAATGAGATGCAAAACAAAATGAAAAAGAGAATCCACGAAATCGAATCCTTTCAAACTGGAGAGAGAAAAAGAAAGATAGAAAATGCGGAAAAACGAAATGTTGATAAAGGCACGAGGAGCGACGTAACAGACGAGCCGACTGAAATTACATTCGGGCCGTAGAGGCAGCCTGGACGAAAACTACTCCTTCTTTTTATTAATTACTCGGGCCCTGGCCGAATGAATATTTGAGCGCGCCATTTGGCAGACCCCCCCACGACGCCCGTTCGAGGCCAAAGAGGGCAGGTGACGGCCAATTCAGTCGGGCACGCACGCGGAGGCACGCGACCCGTTCGGCCGGCCGACCAATCAGACGCGGCCGAAAAGAGGGAAACGGGGCGTTGCCTCGTGCGCGGCTTTTCCGAATCCCCAATTTCCCTCGTCAAATTTCTTCCTCCCTTATTTCTCGATTATGTACGGTATATTACTCGACTTGATGTTTGGATCTTTTTTCTGTCTTTACTAGGTTCCGTTTTGGCTGTCGTCGTTAACGACGTCCGAAACGTACGCTCGTCCTTCTGAGCCCGGCGAAAAGCGCCCGGGGGATCGTTACGGGGGGCGAAATGTTCGTTCCGTGGTAAGCGATGAAACCGTGCCAAAACGGGGCAGACGATCGCGGCGCCAGGCAATGTGACCAGCAGCCGAGGAGGACTGGAGCGCCAGTTGGGAGTCGTCGTGGCCGACCGCAGCGGATGCCACTGGTCACGTGACCTAAGACGCAGTGAAAGAATAGAGTTTTAGTAGATCGTTTTGGCCCTCCCGCTACGCTACACGCTTGAGCGACGACGCCACTACGCATGCGCGCTTCTAGCGGAAACATTGCGGAGCTGCGGAGTCTAGCGGAGGTGCGCTATCAGACCGAAATAGCGAGGCGCGTAGCGCGGCGTGCTAGCGTGGGTCTCGCGAGAACGAGTCTTGGCGAGATGAGGGAAAGTCAGCGAGGAACTCAATTCAAGATGGCTGCCATGCCACGCCGCGTCTGTTCGGTCTGTGCGCTTCGCGATCGTGGTTCTGAGGGGTGGATTATATCTTGCTGCTGCAAGAAGTAGCCGCGACAAAGCCGTTCCACGACTGCAACAGGTAGCGATTCATGGCGGACATGCTAAATACGGCCACGGAAAGAAAAAAAAAAAAAAGCTTCGCAGTTAGTGGTGTTGTGAGCGAAGGGTGCGGCCTCCTGCTCGGCCGCTTTGTCGCGAGGGCAAAACCGACCAAGGAAGCGAGCGAGCAGGCGGATATGAGGGATTTCCGTGACGTTTCATTTCGGTGAACAACGGCACAGGAGAAGAACTACGGTTGTTGTCATCTATTTCTGAAGATTTTTCTCGGTGGCTTTTGGCGCTTGACTCATATCCGATTGGCTTGGACAACTTGGCCTTCAGTTGTATTCAATTAGAAACATAATAGACATTTCCTTACAAAAGAAGCAACGATTAGCACGTTATTCAATAAAGAACAAAATATTCTATTAAGATAACGACGTTAATAAAACATCTGCGAAGAATTGCTTTACAAATCAGTTTTACTCAAGCCTTAGTGCCCGAAAGAGCCGCTAGTGGCGTTGCGTTAGCTCTCGTAACGCCGTAATCCATAGCGGGTGGTGAACGTTCTACTAAAACTTAAAATGGTGGTTCCGCTACGCTACATATAGCGAAGGCCGTAGCGGCTAGCGGATAGCGCAGCGGGAGTGACTGAACTATCTACTAAAACACTCTAATGACGTTAACAGAGCTGCCGGGCTCGTGGCGTCCGCCGCGTTCGGAGTCCAAGGAAATCTACGTATTCCTTCGCCACTCCATGGCTGTGTTCCAAATCTTACCAAAATGGATCCGAGTTACTCCGGCGGATCGTATCACGTGACAGCACAGATTGAAAAATGCTGGACGCGGGTAGGTTTTAGAACGCCAAGGGTACAAAACCCTTACCCTGGAGTAAGATCCAGTAAATTTTGGAACACGGCCCACGAGACGATCAAGCTGCGTCTTGTCAAGTGGGGAAACCGAAACCAACCACTCATAAAGCTAACCAGTCATGTTCGTAAAAGGCTCAAAAACAAATAGGACGAAACAAGCATTGCGTACATTTGAGCCTTCTTTCGAGTGTTTGTTGGGATGGTCTGGCGCAGGTGAGGGCTGTTTTCGCGTTATCGGCAACCGCCCTGCGTAGTACACGACACCATATTGGGGTCTCTGGCTATCGACACTGAATAAAGACGTGCTCTTGAACAGCGATGCCCTAATAGCACGCTATATGGTTTTTCTTTTCACCAGAAAAGACAGATGGAGAGCACTCAGGCTGTGGTTCCAGCCATGTCAACGTTTTCTTGCGCTCGTCCACGTTAATCACTGCGCTTTCCGAATAACGCATAAAAAAGAAAAAGGTTTCGGCTTGTCCGTCAATTTCAACGAGCAACGCGGAGGAGACTCATGGACAGAATCCCGGACAAAAACGTTTCTCGGAGTCAAGTTCACTAGAGAAAAGCTCACTGGAGAAAAGCTCACTGGAAAAAAGCTCACTGGAAAAAGCTCGCCGGAGAAATGCTCACCCCAAAAATGCTCACAGGAAAAGAGCTAACAGGGGAAAAGTTCGCAAAAGAAAAGCTCACCCCAAAAATGCTCCCAGGAAAAAAACTAAAAGGGAAAACACTCACAGGAGAAAAGCTCACCAGTGAAAAGCTCACGTGAGCAAATCTATCTAAATAAAATATTACGGGAGAAAAGTTCACCTGCCTCTTCCGGAAGATAATTCCGTCTGAAGGCAAGGTAGCAATGGTGTGAAAGTCAGGAGCATATCAAAAATCGAGTTCAAAACAAAAGTGGTACGTCGCTATCATTTGAAAGCCGAGTCGTGAAACCAAGGCCAAAACCGCCTTCGAAGAGGGGAAGGCGGGATATATATATTGAAAGGTGCTTTGCTGCGGTCCTCGCTCCACCTATTGGCGACGAGATGTCTTGGTGGCGCGAGATCCCTATAGAAAGAGCGTTTGGAAATACATTGGGAACTATAGGAGGCAAAAGAGGCCATTGGTCGAAAGCGGGCTGGGCGTGTTCCAGGCCGTCTTGACATATTCGAATGTGGCCAGCCAGAAGCCGCGAATAATACCCCGGCGGTGATTGCGAGAAACAAAATTAAGAAGCGCGTCGGAGTAACTCTCGATGACTGAAAAAATGCTGCACGTGATTTTTCGATCACGGTCATGCAAAATACAAATCTAGCAGAACGAT
Source organism: Ixodes scapularis (assembly GCF_016920785.2). Classification (NCBI taxonomy): domain Eukaryota; kingdom Metazoa; phylum Arthropoda; class Arachnida; order Ixodida; family Ixodidae; genus Ixodes; species Ixodes scapularis. The sequence goes on along the minus strand of NW_024609870.1, from coordinate 515,946 downwards.
CGACGTGATACGTAATACGTAGTTCGTTGCAACCTAAGAACGAAGGGCGAGGGTAAGACGGGCCCGGCAGGAGGGAGCAGACGGAACAACGGAACGCTGGAGAAGAGAGGGGGAAACCTCCTCTCTTTAGCGTTCCGTCTGCTCCCTCCTGCCCGGCCCGTCTTACCCTCGCCCTTCGTTCTTAGGTTGCAACGGACTATAGACATTTTCCACAGGGGCGCCGCCATCTTGAATTGTCGTCACTTCCAGTATGGGCGACGACAAAATAGTAAAACGTTTCAACCTGTAACCAATAAAAAAATAGAGGGGAGCCAAAACGAGAATGTGTGACGGTTAGGCTTATATCCCAAATGTCTTCTTTTGGCGTGGCGACGGCAAAGTAATGTTTTCGCCCATACTGGAAGTGACGACAATTCAAGATGGCGGTGCCCTTGTGGAAAAGGTCTATACTTTGCCAAGCACGGTTTTAGCATCGGGGGCTTGGTATTGACGAAGCGCAGGGAGAGCTTGTCAGACAAAAAGAATGTACAGCTCCTCAGGACAGTCCAACGGAACTTAATTGACTTTTCAAAGCGGAAACTTTTTTATGGGTAATTCATTTCTATTTTGCTCACTACATTTTTCCATATTTTTCCGTTTGTAATATCTATTTATTTCGTTATTTCCAAGTCAAAACAACGCGATATTCGTGACGATCTATTGCGCGTATGTATTCTAAGAAGTCCTCTGAGTTCACAAATAAAGATGTTTCTCATTGCTGCTTTCTCCGTCATGATGTCTATGACACTACCTTTGAACTTGTGAGTCTGTCGATCCACGTAGAACAGGTGCGCGTCGGTGATCGCAGCATCTCGTCACGCGATAGTTTAGAACTGCAACGTGAAACGGAGCCTCCGGTAAGCCTCCCTCAGCAGAGCGGCAAGCGATGTTCTTAGTAGGGGGCTTAGCTCATTCGGGGTTTCACTAGTTCTCCTAGTGAAACGGCGCTTCCAGCTCAGGCTCACCTCCCTTCGAACCTAGGGTGCCTTCATGTGCGCTTCGCATAGGGTGATGCCAACTGCCTGTTTCCCTTTCCCACACCCTCGTCCACCGCCATTTTGTTCCTCTCATTGTTTCCCCGTGCGCCGGAAAGTGGCCTTTGTGTCCATCGGTAATCCCATCCGAGGGGGAAAATGCTAATCCTCCCTCCGTGGGTTCCACAACGCTGCTCCGAACTTCTGAGATAAGGTGCTTGTTTCCGGGAGGGTTATAAGCCCCACGGATTATCGCCGAGGAACAAAATGGCTGCTGGTTTGTCGGCGAGTGGTATTACAAAGGATGGCATCACCCTAGCAAAGCGCGCATGAAGGCTCCCTATTCGAACCCCTACGAGTTACGCTTGAACTGAGATGTAAAACGAAATTACATTTTTTTTTGTGGTAACCGTAATTTAATTACATTCCAGCTCAGGTAACTGTAACTTGATTACTTTTCGTAGCTTTCACAGCTCGGCAGTCGTGACGTTTAAATCCGACGCCGAGGGCTTTGTGTCGTGACTGACATATAATGAATCCTACATTTTTCTCCAAAGAAATGTTGCATTTATTATTTGTCGGTCACGAGAGAAAGCGCTCATTCTTACATAAACGGTGAAATATGCGGACGTCCCCACAGTTTACATAGTGCCGACTAGTGCATTACACGGAAAAGAGGGAAAGAGGCACGCCCTTTCGATCCCAGTGCGCGCGGAAGAAAGACAAGAACGAATCTATATGTTTGCGTGCGAGTAATCGACCTTGCGCGAAATTGCTCGGTGGTCCGACAACACTGAGAGCGTCGCCGTTTTAATGCTGGCAAGCGTCGTCGGTGCCGAAGTCGGGTGGAGGCATCGGAGACAACCGTACGGGCAGAGGGCGATGGCGCGCGGCAGCTGTGATATCTGCCTTCCGACCATGAAACGTGGACGAACAGTTGAAACATCCTATCGCAACTGTCGCAACTCGACGCAACTCGACGAAGCAGCGGAGCAAGTCCTAAGCCTTCGCTGTGGAAGCTTACACACTGCGGGTTGCCGCCATCGCGCAGTCGAAAAGGCTGAAGTGGACAAAAACCTTCCAAATAAAACACGACTTTTTTTTTTTTTTTTTTTTTTTTTTTTTTTGCGGTGTTGTAGTGATTTTGCACTGCGGGGCACCCGGCCCGAGCCCGGCCGCGGGCCGGGCTGGAGCCTTCGGGCTGGCCTGGGCCAGGGCAGTGCTGTGATTCGGAGTCGCAAATAAATAAATAAAAAAATAAAAAAAACACGTAGAGTTTTTTTTTTTTTTTTTGCCGGTCTTGAAATGTGAACCTATCTCCGGTGGGCGGTAAATGAGCTTTCCTAGGAAGTTTGTAGAGGTGCAGCGGTTCCACCTACTCACCGCATCGGTACCAGGCGCCCCCTACCCCTAGTCAGCATCGCCACCCTTTCTGCGCTTCCCCTTTGTCCTACCTTCCCGACGCTTGCTCCGCAGCTGTTCCCCGCGTTTATTTTTTTTTTTCGTCCATTTCCCTCGCTGACATGTGCGTCGTTCAATTATGCACAATGCCCCAAATTTGGGGCCAGCTCCGAAGGGTGGGGCCGCGGGAACCCTAAGCTGCCGCGAGGCTCCCTTCCCCTCGTTGTGAAAACCTCCTTTCCTGTTCGTAGATATATATATTCTTTTCCTTTCGTCACTTCCCAGGGTGATTCTTGTGTTTTTCCCGAAAGGCAGAGAGGGAGAGGACCCTGAGTCAGCATTGTCGAGGTGGGAGAGGAGGTGTTCCGCAGAGCGAGAGTGCAGGCCCAGGGCGCGGCCCCCTGGGCGCCACTCGGGCGGGCGCCCGAGAGACGCGACCCGGCGTCGGCGCCATCGATCCCGCGTTGCCCCGGAGACCGCTGTCAACCCGACCCTCCTCGCCGTCCTTCCTGACGCCGGACAGAACAGGGACACGGGCCACGCACACGCGCTCCGAGGAAAGAGAAAGAGCGCAAGAAACAAAACGACCAAAAAAAGAAAACATGAATAAGGCCGTTACGTTGTGCGGCCTGCTCGCCACCAACGCCCCCGAGTTGTTGGTTGGACAGGGAGGACGTCGTCCACAAGGTGACGGTTACAACGGCCACGTCCCGCTCTCTTGCCAAGGGGAGCGGGCAAAGCGGGGAGGGGAAACGCGGAGGCGAGTCGACGGGATCGGCGGGACGGTCGGCTCGCCCGCTGGCCGACGACTCTTGGAGTTTTTCCGAACCACCCCCCCAAATCTGACCACTCACCGTAGTCAGCCTCGCTCGCTCATCACGGGACACTGCCCGACTGTCGCCTCTCGATCCCGCGTACACACAAACGGCCAGTTCTCGTTGTTGGTAGGATCGCTGCTAAGCACGTAACCGTATTGAGGTCCACGCGCAGCTAAAGATTCCGAAAGGGTCCGATCCGTTAAATGTTCGAGATTATCGTTCGAAAATAGCGAGGACAGGTGTTGGACAGCACCGCTTCGGAAAAATCCCGCCGTGCTCACGCACGACTCGTTAAAATCAGCGCGCCATACCCGCTAAGGGACGAACTGCGCTCATTGACGAGACGCTGGATTACCGACATCCTCCAGTTAAAGAAACTGCGCAACAATTTGAGTGCTTCGCTTAAATAATTGTTGGAGTTGGTGTCTCGACTATTCCGAAGTAAAGAACAAAGAAAACAAAAACGCTTTTGCCCGCGTGTCCTATTTTTTATTAAAACAAATAACAAAGATTGAGGTTTTTCGTCAGCTCCTTCACCATCTCCCTAGTCACGTGCGCTGTGACGTGAAAGGGGGACGCGCGGGGTCGTGGTAAAGCTTAAAGGAGCTGTGCAACAATTTCAGTGCTTTGCTTAAATAATTTGGGAGTTGGTGTCCTCGACCTTTCTGAAGTAAAGAACAGAAAACCGCTTTTACCTGCATGTCCTCATTTTTATTTTAAAAATGGACAAAGATTGAGGTTTTCGGCACCTCTCAACTCCTTCACCATCTTCTGAGTCACGTGCGCTGTGACGTCAATGGGGGTCGCGCGGGGTTCCGGTGAAGCTCTCTTTCTAGAGCCATCAGTGAGCAGCGAGAACTCATCCGCTCGCGACCGCGTGACCTGGCGGGCGCACCGCGAAGAATATGGTGAAAGGAGGAAAGTCTCATCCGGGTCCGGCCATACCCGTCCGGCTCTGCCCCCCTCCCCCTCCGGCTTCTGGCGGCTGTTTGCGGTAGCAGACAGAGCTGACGGTTTTGTGAACCTAGGATAGATGGCGCCATTGAACCTCCGCGTAATAAAAGTTTTGTCGATAGTACCGGGTTTTTGACACATTTATATTCATGTTGGAACGACGAGATTTATAAAAAAAGATACCTTTTATCGAGCAGGTATTTGCACAACTGGCTATCTTTCTACAAGACCCCAATTGACGTCATGCCACGAGGTTCTCATGGCTGCCGCTCGCGGCTGCAGGTCGGGGAATATTCAACTTTTTGCCAAGCGATTACGCGGCGGAATCGAAACATTTCGAAGGAAAAAAGGTGTGTTTTCTATCTTTTGTGACAAGATTAACAGTGTCAAAAGTAGAAGATGCAAATTCTTTCAACGTTAAAATCGTTCCCCAGCTCCTTTAAGATCACAAAACACTTCACTCAGTACTGGCCGGAAAAAGATACATGAGAGTGGGAAACGCGACACTTCCAGCAATCTAGAGGCCTGGAACGCATCTATACTCCATTTCACGAGCCACGGGAGCGCGTGTGTCACTGCGCCAAAGAACCTTCTGTTGGGTGACAGTCGTCTCGCTGCTGCGAAACCAACCAACTTCGGATGAACGCCCACCGCCTCAACATTGCTGTCCGCTAGAGTAGCGAGGCCTTCGGGAACGGTTTGCGAGACAACCATGCGCTCCATTTACCCGCGACTCTGCGCTGCGCTATAATGCCAGGGCCATGTTTTGATGCAGGAGCGGTCGATTACATGGCTGCGACCGACAACGGTCATTGCGCCACAAAGAGAAGGAAAAGAAAAAAAAAAAGGAGCGGATACACTATAATTGAAACTTATTAGTTCGCCAATGTTTATGACTTATTCTACTTTTTTTTAATATATTCTCGATAGAGACGGAATCGCGTGATTTCAATCGCCGTTAAAGAAAAAAAGAAATCTCGAACTACTTTTTGCCGCGGACGGCTATGTTGTTGTGGCGGTAACGAGGCCTCCATGGCCTCGACCATGGAGTGTTATCACGTGACTTCCTCCGACGCTCTTATTGGGTTGCGAAGGCCTCCACAGTTGGCCAAGTTATCCTCAAACGGAATATAGAAGCGTTTTCAAATCGATGACTGTTCACGTGGCCGCAACAAAGAGGAAGAATAGAATCGCAAAAATAGTTAGGAAACGAGAACGCAGTTAATGGTAATTATTTACAGGAATTGCAGGCAGGTACACCCACCGGCAGTATGAAGGTGAACACCTTACATGGTTTCTTGCCTGTTTTACGGCTCCCTAAAGCTGTATTAACTCTCAACGTCTCAAACGGTACGTGGCTTGGGTGTCTAAACTTTGCGTTCTAGACCTCTTCTGGAACAGAGCTTGTTCCGAAACTTGCAGGAGAGTCAAAAATAAGAAGAGGGTTGTTCACCTTCATATCACTCAAAACTTGGCGATATTTGCGGCGTGAGTTCTCAAGCCCCGACACACAGGCCCCCGGAGAGCGCGCTTCACGGCAAGCTAGGTCAGGATGTGGGAAAGCATCCCCATACGGGGGTCAATTAACTTATAAAATGTAGTTTAATTAGCATTACAAGTTTTTTGCTCCAAATGTAGTTTAACTAAAATTACTACTACGTAAAGAGTAATTCATTATAATGACAAATTACTTTTAAAAAGTAAAGCAATTAGTTCACAATTACTCTTTTTTCTGAGAGCGACCGAACTTGGGCCATATAACTTTAAACGAGTTGCTTAGAAAACAATGCATCACGTATTGCAATTACTTTTATGAAATATGTTAAATGAATGAGAGAACCTAACAGCTTGGAGTAAGGAAGTCCTGCGTTCTCACATTCTCAATAGTAATAATAAATTAGTTCATTAACTCGAAGACACCAGAAAGCTAAATTAAAATTAGATTGACACACTTCTGTCAGTCAGGCAAATAAAAATGCGACAATTAGTCATATCTTCATATTGTAATAGTGCTAATTAAAAATTACAATCCACACGTGCTAATACAACTACCTTCACCTAAAACTGTTGAAATTATAATGGCTCAGGAATATATAAGAACGAAATCGGGGCTCCCGAATCAATGCTGACAATATTCACGGGTGCGAGGTCAGTCTCCAAAAGGCTTATGCAAATAATATACGAAGGAAGATCAGCCGGAAATAAACTTAAAAATAATACGAGTAAATATGCGACAGTACTGGAAAGAGGCGTAAAAACTGTAGAAAGAAGAAAAATAATTTCATACATGGTAACAAAAAATCGCATCTTCAGCTGAGAGCTGCAATTCAAATTTTGTTTTCTTTTAGGGTTTTGGCACGTTTACGCTATTGTTTACTGCTTGTAACGCAGACGGCGCCACATAACGCAGACGGCGCCACATGGCGCCGTTGAGGTAGGCTCCCAAAAGGACCGCCTCTCATCTTTCGGCATCAGCCACAAAACAACAAACAACGCGACTCCATTTTTTTACGCGTGTGTGTGCGAGTGCGTCAGCGAGTGCTAGGCCGCTTGTGCGAGCGCTGAGGCTTTCAGAGAGGTTCCGTCGGCGCCGGGAAGTCTCGCAAAGGTCATATCGGAATTCTGCCTGAAATCTGGCGATTACTGACGCTAGAAAGTAATTAAATTACAATTTCTTTCAGTCCAAAGTAATTAATTACAATGCCCGAAAAAGTAGCTGAATTACAGTAATTTAGTTAGTGTAATTGAATTACTACCCAAGTACGGATCCTTCCTGGCACGACCCCCTCCCTTTCGGCCTTTCCACGCTTCCTCCCCCGGTTTTGCTGCCCTCTGGAAGGGAGGGGAACTTCTGAGCCACTCCGCGTCATTTCGGTTCCCGAACAAGGTCCCCCATCGAGTGTGCCAGAGCGAGCTGGGCCGCAAACCAAGACGAGGACGTCTCTCGTTGGCGCGGGCCCGACGGCACGCGGAAGCAACATGCCGGACGCACCATCTCTTCCGTCCTCCCGAACGATCAACGCGCAGCTCAAAACGAAAAATGCACACGACTCGGAACATCCGAGGATATTCGCGCGCAGTTCAACGACCGCAATGTCTCGCCGTTGAAGCCAAGTCCAAGACTCCCGTCCATTTGCGCCTCCTGAAGTCCGATTTCGCTCAACCACACTCAACAGCTGTTAAAACATGGGGTCCCTAACTTTCTCACGCCACGGCCGTTAATTAGTTCGCCAGCGCAATCCCCCCCTAGTTTCCTGTCGTTTTCGGTTTGTCCTCTTTAAGTTGATCCTTGTGGCAATGTGAAATGAGCTCACTCGGACACCGACTGATATCAGCGAGTAAATTGAGATATCCGAGACAACAAAGAGATAGACCCGGGTGGTACCGCCTCTTCTCAGGCACCAAAATGTAACAACAAAGGAACGTATAGGGCGTACGAGAAGGGTACGGAGACAAACCCGAAAGAAGAGGGCGATAAATAAAGAAGGGGAGGGAGAGATGACGAGGTCGTGTAGCCGCCGCGATGCACAGCGGAAGCGGCGGCGCCTGGAACGTCGGCGGCCCCGAAGGACGTCCAGCACGACGTCGTCCCGGCTCCCACTCCCCGCCGATGACTGACGAGCGATGCAAGAGGGAGACCTCGGAGTGCCCGGGCCAGCCATCTATCAGGAGGAGGCCTGGTCCGGGCGGCGAGCCGGAAATTCGGCACAAAGAAACACCAAAGAAGGACTTGCTCCGTTTTCCGGTCATTTTTGTTTCCTCCGTCCGTGTCGGGGATCACCGCGAACAGAGAGCAAACAAATCGCTCGTCCCCCCCCTTCGCCTTTGACAAACTAAGGCTTTGAGATTCGGTACATATTTATCGAAAAATGCACGCCCAAAAATTTTTTCACGGCGCCAAAACTAGTTGCTATACATCGGGTTCGTCGTGGGCGTTCGTGGTAGTTATATGCGAGAGCAAACGAGCCACATGATAACGCCACCCTTTCGGAGGCAATAAAACGAGCCTTTGTTACATTTATCGCCCGCGGTTACGCACCGATGACCGCGTATTCCCTCCCGCCGATTGTACGAGACGCTCCTGTGTTTTGACAGCGAGGCGACAGTGGGCTTTCTCACAGACCGCTCGCCCGATAACGCTCCGGGCAGAACGTTTTTGGAAGCGCGTGTTTCATACTTGCTTTCTTTCTTGAGGATCCAAAAAAAAAAAAAAAACTGCTAAGAAATCTTCTGGACAGCGACGTATTCGCAGCGCTACTGATCAACAGCCCCCGAACGATCAAAAGGAAAGAACGAGCGCTATATGTCCTTTGCTATAAATGTGTCTCAAACGTAACAGGCCTGAAAAGGACGTAAAGTTGTTGTGCGGCGCTCCGTCCGAGAATAAATTTAAAAAAAAAGTGCAAGAACGGCTACCAGGACAAGTAAAAGCCCCACACAACGCTGACTATCGACTGCCATTTTCTTCCGCAACGAAATACATCGACGAAAGAGAAGAGAAACCATTCTATACAACACCGACAAGGAAATGGGCCAGTCTGATTATTATGGGAAAATTTACCACCAATCTACCAATTTCGCGCTAACGCAAATATAAGGTCCTTAACGCCGACCGAAAAACGCGTCATGAATTTTTCTACCGATCTTGAGAGTTCAAAATATCTTTAAGACGTAAACCTATTATTAACTTATTTGCGAAGTCCACCGAAGCTAGACTTTTTGGCCCAACTAGAAAACTACTCAAACGTCTATGCAAACAGAACTTAATTGGAACTCTCATGTATGACTTGGCAATATATATCTCTCTCCGAGTTTGGAGCTAGTCACAATTAAGGAGATTTTTTTTTTTTTTTTTGTTATGATTTGCGTAGACTTCAGCGGGCACTTCCAACGTAAACCTAAGACTCGGCAAGGACTCTGCCAAGATATACTGTGGCACCAAGGTATCAGGTTGATAGCCAGATAGCGACACAGCCGATAATCAGCGTTGTCTTTCTGCATCTCTTCTTTCGCGTTCTTTTATTTATTCCGAGCAGGCTCTCTCACCAACTTCACAGTTGCACTCTTTCTCATGTAACATTAGAGAACCGAATCGCGGTTGTAGCCCGTCTTAATTCTAAGGAGAGACAGAGCAGCCGGCGTGACGTCGTTACTGGCCACACTGTAAAAAATGTACGTAAAATATACGTGCATTTTCACAATCAAAAAATACGACGCGCTTTCGTATTTTGAAAAGACGAGTTGTGATCGTTTCTCGGAGTGAACGGGGCGAAAAGCGCGCGCGGCGAGCCGAGAGCCAGGGGAGCATGCCAGGCGCCAGGACGCCGAGCATGCGCAGAGAAGGGCGAACCCGACCCGTGCTCGACGCCCGGAGGCCCCCCTCTCCCTTTCCGGCGCGTCGTCGCGTTTGTTCATGTACCGCCAGTACCGCCGCGTGTAGGACGTACTAACAAACTTTCTCTTTACGTTCGCGCGGCAATCACAACCTCGTGGTTTTTGGCGTTGCCTTGTAAGCCGTTCCCTCCATTCGTTCCTTGCGGGAAGCGACGTCCAAAGGTATGCACCACTCCAGCAAACTTTCTATGTAATATCGGAGACAATATGAGCGTGAACGCGCCTCCGCTTGTCACTGCGGAAGCGCGTTCACGCTCATATTGTTTCCGATAGCACTTTACCCTTTCGCACAGCAATCGAAGCCTCGTGGTTTTTGGCGTGGCCTGTTTGGCTGTATCGCGCCGTTCCCTCCGTTCGTTCCTGGCGGAGCGACGTCCAAAGGTATGTGAACACTACTTTATTGCTTCAAAGAAACATCGAAAGGCATAAAAAGAAGGATGGAGCTTTTTGAAATCTGTACTCCAAAGAACGTGTATACGCTACAAAGTGCTACTGGTCCCCGCTCTGCATTGCCGTCGGTAATGTCTGCGGTGCTGCATGAGGACCGAGTGTGAGTGCGTCCTTTTGAATAACCCTTGTATTTAAAATCCAATACATTTGGCGTGTCTTTAAAGGTTCAAATTTCAAACGTGCTTACCTGAAACTGGTCATACAAACATTTTTGAGCCAAGAGTATTATGTTTTTTCTCTTATTCGTCAACTCTGAAGCCGTGAAATCTTAAAAACAGAACAAGAACGGCTACCGTGCATATTTTCGTTGCCGTCGGCTTCGGTAATGTAGTACTGAATGCAAAAAAGAAGCCTCCTCTATCCTACAAGAGGCTGGTGTCCAGCAAAATAATCGCGTTAAATAATGATTTGATCGAGGCGTTTGAAAAATTGTGCATTTCTCGGAACAATGTTAGTGCCTTCTTTTTGCAAATCTGGATAGCTCGCCGAGTGAATTCCTGTGCCCCTTGTAAATCGCGAGCGATCTCTCTGTGTGTTGCGCTTGTAGATCGGGAGACGAACTGATGTGCCCAAGGAGGTGGAGCGCGTAGAGCGGTTGAAAGAAATTCGCTGCGTAGTGGTTCTGCATAGGCTCGCGCGGTTGACGTATGTATATTCACTCGCGACATTTCGGTTTCGATGTTTATGCCGCCGTGTTCGTCACAGCCGCGACAGCGATCGTATCCATTTCGCTAGCAGTACTTTTGATGTCATGTTATCAGGAAAAACAACCGGACGAACGGTTGTTTTTCCCATTTCGTTCTGGGGACGCCCAAACGAATAAGCAAGACGAAAAAAAATAAAAAAAACAGGTGCAACCTTTTTTTTTTGTGTAATGTAGATCTTTCATAAATAAACGTTTCTTTTAAAATATTTGTTAATCTGGGTAATTGGTCATTTAATTTATAAAAATAAATCTTCATCGCAATTATATCGTTCATGCCAGCTGCAAATTTTGCCAGCGTGCCAAACGTGCCAGCTTTTACAGTCACACCGAGTACATTTATGCAGACGGTAAATTCAAAAAGGTTTCCGTTACCTGGTCCATGCAAATTCAAGCGTGTACATAATATTAATTTGTTTTTCATAACTTTTTTTTTACCCAAACATATATCACTGTTTTGTGTGGCTATGTGACCCTGTGTTATGTTGTGGCGGAAAGTGAGTCATGTAGTATAACTGACATCAGCAACATCTCAAATTATGTGTACACCACTTGACTAACTCTATCAATGAGTGTGTTGGTATAAGTAGGCCAAACATCAAAAGGCAAAACGGAAGTGTGCAGCTCTTTGGAATCAGACAGTGCATATTTCCTGGTCTATAGTCTGCAGACTATGCATGTATAAAAGTTGTTTTTTTTATGTTGTGCACACTATCTACAGATTTGGGTTATACTATGCAATAATTTTTGTTTCTAGATCCTTCGTTAGCACCAGACTGGTCTGATTGGCTTGCAGATTTTCGAATGTTTTATGCCGGGATTAAGAAGTGAACGTCACACTTTCAATCTGTTGCTCAGGCTTTCTATGCCTTGCGTGTGACACACTGCTCGCTTGGATGCCTGCAAGCGGTCAATGTGGGTCAAGCTGAGAGCTCTGCGGTTCACCCAGGAGAGGTGCACAAGAAAATCCAGACTTTCGTCCGCAAATATCTTTTGTGCGAGAGGTGCGGACTGACAGACTATGGATGTTAGCTTTTCAGCCTACGTTTTGCCCTGCGGACTATGCATTGAGCACCAACTATCCAAACGAAACTTATTTTTTAGGCAAAATTGGCTCCTAGGGTCTTTAGACCGGAAAATACAGTACTTTAAAGCACTTGTTGCTTACGCTAGAAAGTTAAACGAACCCTGCCGTCAGTGTTCACTGTCTTTTGAGCCATAACTTCCCTGTCAATCATGTTCGGGAACCGACAGTTGGAGCTCAGTCATTAAAATCAGCATAACATGCTGATGGTAATTTAACAGAAAGGGCTTTCGCCCCGTCCTCCCTGGAAATTATTTCGCGCGCCTAATTTTTCTCTGTTTCCCCAGACCTACAGAAGGGCTCTTTATGTCCCTCTGTCCGGTGGTGGTCGCAAGCGAGGCCTGCACCGTTATTGCCATCACCATAGTCTGAAGGTATGTATACACCACTTGACTACTTCCATAGAGGAGTGTGCTCAAACATTAAAGGGCCAAATGCCAACGTGCTGCTCTTTTAAATTGGGCAACACTCCAAACCATGTGTTTTATAGGCAAAAAAGAAGTTTTGCACTTGAGCGGTCTGCGGTGGTGGTATTTCACTCTCTGTGGAGTTGTAACTTTCTTGTGAATCATGCTAGAGCAGCGCAATTTGAAGCCAAATCACCAGCAACCATAACATGGGGATGGCTAATTCACATACTCTCTCCTCTGTGGTAATTACTGCAGGCGTCTAATGTTTCTCTTTTTTACCCAGACCTACAGCAGGGCTCTGCCTGGCTCTGCGTCCCTCTGTCCAGTGGTGGTCGCAAGCGAGGCCTGCACCGTAATTGCCATCACCATAGTCTGAAGGTATGTATACACCACCTGACAACTTCCACAGAGGAGTGTGCTCAAACATCAAAGGGCCATATGCCAGTGTGCTGCTCTTTTAAATTGGGCAACACTCCAAACCATGTGTTTTATAGGCAAAAAAGAAGTTTTGCCCTTCAGCGGTGGTGGTATTTCACTCTCTGCGGAGTTGTAACTTTCTTGTGAATCATGCTAGAGCAGCGCAATTTGAAGCCAAATCAATAGCAACCATAACATGCGGATGGCTAATTCACATACTCTCTCCTCTGTGGTAATTACTGCAGGCGTCTAATGTTTCTCTTTTTTACCCAGACCTACAGCAGGGCTCTGCCTGGCTCTGCGTCCCTCTGTCCAGTGGTGGTCGCAAGCGAGGCCTGCACCGTAATTGCCATCACCATACTCTGAAGGTACGTATACACCACTTGACTTCTTCCACAGAGGAGTGTGCTCAAACATCAAAGGGCCAAATGCCAGCGTGCTGCTCTTTTAAATTGGGCAACACTCCAAACCATGTGTTTTATAGGCAAAAAAGAAGTTTTGCCCTTCAGCGGTGGTGGTATTTCACTCTCTGCGGAGTTGTAACTTTCTTGTGAATCATGCTAGAGCAGCGCAATTTGAAGCCAAATCACTAGCAACCATAACATGCGGATGGCTAATTCACATACTCTCTCCTCTGTGGTAATTACTGCAGGCATCTAATGTTTCTCTTTTTTACCCAGACATTTGTAGTTAACTTTTGGAATTGAAACAAGCCCACAGACATCAAAATAGCTTGTACAGTGGGACACCTGTTCTACAATTTAAATGTAACACAGATTCGACAAACATTTTGCTATTTTTGGATTGTTGACTAATGAAAAGCTGGGTCAATTAAACCAGGATGTCAAATGAACACATTTAACGCACACTTTCAGTATAGGAATCTGCCTCTTCTGGACATTTGATACTTTATGAACCTCTGCCGTTGGTTACATAAGCACAGCATTATGGCAGTATTCATCGGTTATGTTATTTCTTATTTCAAAAACTCTCCCATTTCAGGCCGGAAGTTCACATCATTAAAACTGCATCATGTACAGTTGCCATGTGTGCAAGCTGCGACAGAAAAACTTGTATCACTATGAGAGACACTATAGGCTTCATTCAACAAGTCACAACCTAAGTTTGCCCTGCTTGAAAGAATGGTGTAGCAGGTCTTTCCGCTCATTCAATGCCCTAAGAGTGCACACGTCAAAATGTCACAGTGGGCAGAAATCTCATCACGACGGGAGAGAATATGTTTGCCCTCACGCATTCTGCTCACAAAAGGTTTGGAGCAGACTGGAAATGACCAAACATATCAAAGGCCACATCAGTTCAGGCCTCAAGACAAGTTGCTTCATGGAAAACTGCAGAAGGCAGTTTCAGAACTCAAATACATTCTCGGCGCACATGAGTCGCTGTCATAGTCACCAGGCAAAACCCCCATCGTCATACAGTCAACATGATTATGATAGTGATGGTGCACAACCTAGAACTGACATGGAGAACAGTGAGTCTCTTTCATTCGCGCACAGTGCTGAACAGGCAAACACATCTTGTGAGGGCCCTGGTGAGGCATCGTTAGAAACAACACATCTGGCCTTGTTTTTTATGAAGTTGGAAGCAATGCACCTAGTGCCTGCATCAGTTGTCCAGAGTATTGCCAATGAGATGTACTTTCTTGAATCTGTAGCTAAAGACAGCAAAGTTTCAGGCATTTGTAGAGTTCTGGAATGCTTCGATGTCAGCACAGAAGTATGCCATGCAGTTGTGGCAGAACTGAAAGCTGAGCAATCTCCTCTGTGCCCAGACAGTGGGGTCTTGTGTAGTATGCATTCGAGGAGCCAGTTCTACAGAAATAATTTTGCCGTGATAGACCCTGTGGAGGTTAAATGTGCGCATGCTAGAAGTTTTCACTATGTGCCAGTGAAGGAAACACTAGAGGCTTTCCTTTCTGACATTTCTGTTCAGAAGCTACTCTCTCGCACAAACGATCTGGAGCCTGGCTTTCTCCAAGACATCACTGATGGGAAGCTCTATGGAGAGTCCAATTTTTTTATTGCTGGTGAGAACACCATTCAGCTACTATTATTTCAGGATGCATTTGAAGTTGCTAACCCTTTAGGATCTGCCAGAAAAAAACACAAAATCTTGGGGATGTACTACACCATCGCTAACATGCCACCATTCGCTCAAACAAAAGTTCATGCGATGCAGTTAGTAATGTTGTGCTATGAGTCCACCTTACAAAAAGTGGGACATGATGTTGTGATGAAGTCTCTTGTATCAGACCTTGCAGATCTTGAAAAAGATGGTGTTACAGTAAATGGAGTCAGATACAACTGCGGCTTGTTGTCATGTCTCGGTGACAACCTCGGAAGCCACGGGATAGGGGGCTTTGTAGAGTCGTTTTCAAGGTCAAAATATTTCTGTCGCTTTTGCGAAGTGACAAGAGATGCCTTTATGGCCGATTTTAGATCGATGGGACCTCGCCGTACGGCTGAGAGCTATGAAAAATGTCTAAAGCGCATCAAGGAAGAAGGACTAGACTCATGTCTTGGGGTTAAGTTTGACTCATCCCTAAACTCACTCCTGAGTTTTCATGCCACGTCTGGCCTGCCCCCGTGCATTGCTCACGACCTATATGAGGGTGTAGTCCCATATGACCTATCGCTTATCCTTCGGAGACTCGCCATTGAGAAGAAGTGGTTCAGCATTGAGGAACTCAATTCAAGAATAGCGAACATGAAGCTTAAGGGGCATGACTCTAAGAACCGGCCGTGCAAAGTTTCCTGTGAAGGAAACTGTAGAGGAGAGGCAGTAGAGACATTTTATCTTGTCAGATTTTTGCCCGTCCTGCTCTTTGACAAGGTCAGAGATGTGGAAGATGAGGCGTGGCAGCTATACCTCATCCTAAAAGACATTGTAACCATCTTGGCATCGCCTCAACTTCATGTGACTCAAATAGAGTACTTGCGTGCTCTCATTGATGACTATTTGTCCCGTAGGGTACATCTGTTTCCTGGCATAGCTCTAAAACCAAAACATCATTATCTGAGGCACTACCCCGACCTCTGCTACGAATACGGTCCATTGTGCCATTTGTCAACGCTTCGCTTTGAGAGCAAGCATTCCTACTTTAAGCGAATCATACGCAGCACTCAAAATTTCAAAAATATTACTTACTCTATGGCAAGGAAGCACGAGATGCTTCAGTCATATTGCAGAGCGGGCAAGCTTTTTCCAGATGAATTGCTTCAAGAGCATGCATTGTCTTTTGTAGAGGGAATGTATTCAAAAGAACTCACTGATGGTGTAGTGAGCTGTGGCATTCAACTGTCAGCTGCTGAAGTTAGTCAAACATTGGTGTATCGAGGGACAGAGTATGTGGCGGGGTCGGTAATTTTTTTCCAACAGTGTAGGGAGCCAATGGCTGGCAAAATAGTTTGCTGTATCGTTGAGCACGGGAAGGTTGTGTTTGCGGTAGAGGCATGCAAAATAACAACATGGGCAAGCATGGGACTGAAAATTGTAAATTGTTGCAGAGGTAGTTTTCTGTGTGTGGCTTACAGTCAGCTTCTGGATTTTTCTCCTTTGCACATTTATGCCTGTGGAACAAGGAATGTGGTTTCCTTGAAACATGATGTGGAATATACTCCTTACCTGTAGAGCCCTGTGTATCTGTGGGTATCCACAGTGAACTGGTGGATGCAATATCTTAATAAAAAGAAATTCAAACAGCTTATGAAGTGTGACTGCGAGGGAATCTTTTTTAATTCACGCTTGTGTTTATGATGTAGGAGAAATATAAAGGAACACTTTGGATGACCGGCAGAAAAGAAAGTCGAAGATACAGTTCAGGTGTGGGTATAAAGTCTCCAGATGCAGATTGCATGATCAGATCGCTGTATTCATGCAGGGTTTTGCATATCTGTAGTTCTCATCACAGTGATGCTTTGCCAGGCTCCTTAACGCTTTAGAATGCCTTTATAAAAATAGCTAAGTGTCTCCTGTCACTTTTTTTTTTTTTTTTTGATAGTAAAGGAAATTTAATCTAATCACATTGACTGTATTTCTCCCCTAAAATAAAGATGGACTCTGTAAGGGCAACTATAACACAACTGGTACCCGAGATACCCGATGGCCAACTTGACGCACTGGTGACCCACCTTGTGGAGGAGGGATACAGTACAGCAAAAGACCTTCTATACTTGGAAGAACAGGACTTAAAGCCTTTCCTCAAGACCTTGCATATCAGGAAGCTTTTACATCTCATAAAATCTGGGTCCCAACTGCAAACTGAAAACTGTGCACTTCCCTCAACGTCAGCAGCTTCAACACCGACAAACCCAGCGGCAGCCACGGCTCACCGCGCATCACAAGAGAGGGCTTCGAAGGACCGCTGGGCGAGTTCTTTTGAAGTGGATTGGGGCGCAATGCCTGCAGATCTGGTACGAATCTGCCAAGAGGAGAAGGTGCCAGAGCCTTACCTAAGACGAAAGATGGTCAAACTCCTGGGAGAAGCAATCGCAGTGCATGATCCGAAACCCAAAATCAAAGAAGTAAGCAAGATTGCCTCCCTGGTTGTGGCAAGATACCCACACTCCTTTGCTGACGTGATGTCGACAGGAAATATTATTGGTGACGGTACGTCATCTTTAACACGACAACTTGCTGTATACATGGATAACAGGCGTCGGCCACACAATGCTGCAAAACGAGGGCCGGGAAGAACTGAAGATGACGAACCAGAAGCGACATTATCTAAGCAAGGCAGACAAACAGACTCCCACGGTTGCGTGGCATGGGAGCCAGACTGTGCGCCATACACGTGGGACGATCTAGAGGTAATGAGGCAGCAGCTGTGCAAAGCCACCAATTTAGAGGAGATCTCCTCTACTATGAAGAAAACCTACGCACTGCAGAGGAGGCACATCAACTCCATGCAGCAAACACTCCTTGAAATTGCGGAGTCTTGGCCTCACCTCTTCAAAGAGCCACACTTCTTCGTTCATGTTGATACACTCCTTGGGTTTTCCTACCACACTGCCTTCACCACTGAGCTGACGTCGAAAGGAAATCAGCTCTTTGATGTCATGTGGAGAGCATGGAAGCCTCAGTCAAGGTCCCTCCTCCAGACAATCCAGAAAACTTTGGACTGCAATGGACAAGCGCCACCACGCTACACCTTTGTTCTTCAGCTCCTGACTACCTACTTCGACGAGAATCCAGAGGCTCTCATCTCATTTCACCCGGTGAGCTTGGTAATCTTATTCCATGAACTTGTTTAGTTATTCATAAATGTATGCAATCAATTGCAGAGGTCAACTCTGTGAGGCAGTGATCATCTGCTCTGTTGACTGCAATTCCTTGTGTGAAGTGCATAATACCACACACAATATTGTTCATGGCATTTAAATATTAGCTGCAAAAAGTTTATTAATTTAATTTCTGAATTCTCAGCCTTGCTGACCAATTTTTTACCATGAAAGTATCTGTTTTCTTATCAATAACAAGTACACCATTAAATATTCTTGATTTTTGTATTCATTATAGCACTCAACAGCTGCCAGTGTTCTTGGCTCCTGCCCAGATACACCTCACCTTGCGGTCCTTGGTGAGATAGCTTTGCACTGCCTTTTAATTTTTAGATAATTAAGAAAATTGTGAAAGGAGTAGTGCAATTACAGTCTAAGCTCGTTATAATGGCCCTTGTTATTGACCAGGGCTGGGCTTTCGATAGTATACTTGACACCATGGAAAATTACATTTAGGTACTGATACAAGATACAGACGCAAAGTCCATCTTTGATATAAATACTCCATGCAGTATCCTAGATGCTTCGATACATAGCTGAAATCCCATCGCAAGTATTTGGAAAGCAGGAAACCTGATTAATTTACATTGATTATAAACATTTCTCACCTGGATTTTATGGGTTCTGGTATCGATATTTTTCATAAACGTTTTTTGTTAGCTTTGCATGTTAGCTGCGGAGTCCAACAAGGTATCGTACTCGGCCGACTTATTTTTCATTTATATTAACAACCTTCCTGCACGTATCTCCTCTTTCATAGGCCTCTATGTTGACGATTGTGTTATTTATAAAGAAATTCTTAACGATTCTGGGTTAGGAGGCGAATTGATGGAGTAAAGGAAATCGAGAGATATCGGTCTAAGTCCACGATTGCACAAACACATAATCACACAAGGGAGTGAGGAGGAGGGGGAAGAAGGAATAAAGGGGAAGGAGGGTGAGGTGGATGGCAGAGTGGGAAGGAAGAGGGATATAGAGGAGAAGGGAGAGGAGGAGCAAAGAGGAGGAGACGAGGGAATGAAAGGGAGAAGGGAGGGGAGCTAGAAGGGATGGGGGACACGGGAGGAGGAGAGGTCAAGGGTCTAAGGTCAGGGTCACCTTTTACCTTGACAAACGCACAGCCAACAAGGGAGAGAGGAGGAAGACAAGGGGATGGGAGTGACGAGGGTAAACGGGGGATAGGGAGAGCTGGAAATGAGGAGGGCAGGGAACCAGGAAAGAAAGAGGCCAAATGCTACTGGCCACGATTGCCTTGATAGCTCTCTGCCGAGCTCAAAGGCACGCTTAGCAGAGATCTTGAAATTTTTATAGACCGTTTTGTTAATCCCGATGACGATACCCTTCCATTGCCCTTAAACGTGTTTCTTTAGTGGGTATCACTTTAGGACTGAAAATCCGGCTTACTAAAACCCTCTAATGATGATATACTGCATTGCATTAGTCCACTTACCGGCCTTCAACTAAGGAGATGTCAGTTCAACAAAGATGCCGGTGTTGTCTGTCTGCCCTTTTACAGAAGGTGTTACCCAACCTGTTCCCACAGTTCCAAAAAAAAAAAATTGTGCAATTTGCATGTACAGCTCACAAAATAGAAAGAAGGATAGCCTGGTTTTGCCAGAAAGAAAATGAACTGGAAGTGATCTTTAAAAGTTAATGCTAATTTCTTAACTATTGGGTATCTCCAAAATACTCGATACTGTAAAAATGGGTATTAGGTACTGATACATTGGTACATTTTTTCCTGGCAGGCAGTACCAGATACAAGGTACTCGACTGTCTCTGAAGTTAGTATTGGAGATACATGCATCTCTGATATCGCCGAGCCCTGGTTTTGACCACTATTTCGCTCTGTTGTAAAAAAGGATTATGTATTATTCAGATAGGAAGTTGAATCAGTGGTACAAATAGGAAAACCAACTGAGCTTCACAAATCAGTATGTTGTATCCAAGTTTCTGCTGCAACAAGATCTGTTGTAACGAGCTTGTACTGTATTCCAATGCAGAGCATCCATATTTCCTAGTTTACCTCATTGCAATGTCCTTTCTGTCATCCATTTGAACCGTTACGATTGCAATAAATTAACTACATCTGTAACATGTAGGTTTGATGATCATCACATCTTGCTTTTTTTTTTTTATTTAGGTTCTACGCTTCTGGATGACCCTCTCCAGATTGCGCTGGTTGTTGACAGGGTGCTTGTGTTTGAGGCAAGCAGTCTCGAGGTCGCTCTCTGCTCGCTCCTGGGAGCGTATTTCGTCTTCAACATCAAGTACCCAAAGGAGGCCTCGTACACGCTGGAGTTCCTTCAGAGGTACAGATATGTCAGAATTCAGTGTTTGTTCATGGCAGGACTGGTGGTCGATTATGCTAGTGCACCGCAACCCTGAACATGTGGACCTAGACCTCGCACTGCAGAGTCCAGGAATCCACAGTCGGACTAGCGCCTCACCTGTTCTAATCTTGATAGGCATTATACTGGCATCTGTTCGTGTATCACTACTGCATGTTGGCTCTAAAGGCCTCGGGTTAGCAGCCATACTGCACGAGATATTTTGCTGCGCAGTGTGAACCAGCCACCGACATGTGAAAGTCAGCCCAAAGGCAGGCTGTATAAACACGCACAAGGACATCTCGACATCTTTCACCCAAGAATGTGAGTTGTTCATGTTCAATTGACATGCGTTTCTTTGACCTCTTATACAGGCATTTTGGCCAGATAAACCCATCTAAAGGTAGCAAGTCCAGCTCCCGTGGTCACAACAAGGTCAATGGAATCCCAGCCAGAATTCTAGGCCTGCTGAACAAGATTCGTTCACTCTAATGGTGTGTTTTCTATTTTCATCTTTCCCTCTTATATTTTGTGATGCTTGATTTTTGCTATTGCAGATAAAAATTTGTTTTATCGGATCAAAAAAAGAAAAAGACGTTTACAACACCCCGTAACGCCGAATTAGAGCATAGCTCTTGAGGAGGAAGAGGGGAGGGTATACCCTTCCTCCTCTCCTCCTCCTCCCTGTCCCTCCTCTCCTGCTCCTCATCCCTCTTCCCTTCTCTTCTCCTCTTCCCCTCCTCCTCCCCTCGTCCTCCTCCCCGCGTGTTGCATCATGGGAAAGGTCCTATAATGCACCGCGCAGTTACGGCGACGCCGACGCCGCTGAAGCCGGTAAAGGGGCGCCCAAGAGCTGCGCTCGAAAAGAATTTTTTTAATTCGATTTTCTTTTTCTAATTTGACCGATGGGGATACGAGACTAAAGGCGAAAATGTTTCTAAAAGTTCCTGTACTGCCTTCAGTTCTTACAAATGGTACACAATATAAAAGAGAAAGCAAGGACATATGCGGCAGCCCTGCAGCATAAATTAAAGAGACAGTGTTTTATTTATAGTGCTAGATGGAATTAAAATGATAGACAGATTAGATAACTTGATTTTATATATATTATTCATATTAGGTACAATGAAGGCTCGCATACCGCCGCCTACCATTAGAATCTTGAGGTCCTTGTAAATTTACAAAAATATTTGTTAATCTATGTTTTAATTGTTACAGCGAGGGCCAAAGGAATCTAGCCCACAAATTTATATACATTGCAAAAATCAGTAAAAATAATTTGGGTTATGTGGATAGTTATACAGCGTGTAGTTAGTCAGCCATTTCAAAGTTGTGACGAATAACTCGCTGTAGATGAGCGATTTAGCCAGTGCAGTAGAACCGCTAGCCTGCGGTCTTTAACAAGCACACGCAGTAGTGAGACACGACCGCATGCGGGTACGATGCTCATCCAGTTCAAATGAGCATGTGTGGGGATTTAACCCAGGATCCCTAAGTTCTGCAGTGCGAGCTCTCGCTCCACATGCTCCGATCTGGTGTGCGCTAGCCGACTTGACCACCCCCCAAAAATCAGTCTCGCTTGCTACGGTAGTGTGGTTTGTGACGTAGGTTCAGCTAGGTTGTGGATTTGTTTTGTTAATATAGTACCAAAGAAAACACTTACCTCAGCAAAGAGTTACAAATAAGAACAATATATTTGTTATGGACCAACGTGGTTTTGAGCTTATTCAGATTGGAGCTTGAAAATGTTGTGGGCCAATGGGACGTTCGAATTAGCTCAAACATTGAAGGTAGGAACGAAGACACTTATTACTCCGCTCTCATCACCCGGTTTGTCTCGTATATGGTTTAGTGCCCCTCAACCGCGTTTTTAAACTTCCACCTGAGACAGCCTTGATTCCATGTCTGTCCATAGGAAACCTATTGTATTTATTTGTAACATTTGACCGGGGCAAGTTTCTCCTTCGAAATTTTTATAAAAGAAATCCACCACCTAGCTGAACATACCGTAGAATACCGTGCATCCGCCCACTCTCCACTAAGTGCCCATTCCCAAATTTGTAATATCTGACAAAGTCTGCGCAGTACGTTGAAATGTAAAATTTATAACCGGAAAAGCGCCGATCTCCCATTTTTTTGCGATTATGTCTAAATATTGAGTGGGCGCTTGCCCGGTATTTTACGATACGTCACAAATTACAGTGCCGCTTCTCGCGAAAATGGGTTAGATTCCCTTTGGTTCTCGCTGTAGAATGTTTAAAAATTGGAAGACTTTATTTGTTTTTCATAGTTGATATGTATCATCAACCTGATTACTTTTTATATGCCATATTTTTAGAGTGGTTCAGTGGGCAGGTTTCATATGTTGCCCTAGTAGTCTTAAAATAGTCTCGTTTTCACCTGTAGCATATGTGACTTGTTGTAATTTGCGGATGATTTCTAAAAGATCCTAGAACACAATACCTGGCCTTGAGGTGTTGGGATCAACGAAAACTGCATTTTCTCAGACAAGCGCAGGTTTCCTCGGAGAGAAGCACAAGATGGGGCGTTGACAAGTCTTCTCTTTTCAACTGAAAGCAGTGTTTTACTGGAGCTGAGCTATGGTCTCTTTAAAAGTGGTCTTTGTTTTATTCGTCACAGACATTATTCGCCACATTAGTTTTTTTTTTATGCCTCTGTTCTGTAATATCGATTAGTTATAAACTAAAACTGCATTTTCCCTGATAAGCGCAGGCTTCCTCAGATGAAAGCGTAGGCTGGGGTCCTGACAAGTCATTCTTTTTTTAACTGGTCCGGGCACATCGTTTTTATTGAAGGTAAACTATGGTCTTCTCCAAGTGTCTGTTCCTTATTCATCACAGACATTATTCGCTGCACTAGATTTTTCTTCTCTTCTGAAATGTCAATTGGTTTTCAACTAAATCTGAATATTCCCCGGCAATTGTAGGTTTTCTGCACGTAAAGCGCAAGATGGAGCGTGGACAAGTTTTTTGTTGTTTTAATCGTCCAAGGCATGGAGTTTTACTGAAGGTGAGCTATGGTCCTGTTACAAGTGGTCCATGTTTTATTCGTCAGACATTCACTGCATCAGGTTTTGTCTTGCTCCTCTTGTGCAATATCAACTTAAACTCCATTTTTCCTGACAAGCGCAGGTTTCCTCAGACGAGAGCGTAAGCTGGGGTCCGGACAAGCTGTTATTTTTTTTTTTTAAACGGCCCGGGCACGTTGTTTTATTGAAGGTGAGCTATGTTCTTCTTTAAGTGTCTGTGCCTTATTCGTGACAGACATTATTCGCTGCACTAGATTTATCTTCTGAAATGTCAGTTGGTTTTCAACTAAATCTGCATTTTCCCTGGCAATCGCAGGTTTTCTGCACGTAAAGCGCAAGATGGAGCATGGACAAGTTTTTTTGTTTTTTTAATCGTCCAAGGCATGGAGTTTTACTGAAGGTGAGCTATGGTCCCATTATAAGTGGTCTGTGTTTTATTCATCACAGACATTATTAGCCGCATCAGGTTTTATCTCGCTCGTCTTCTGAAATATCAATTGGTTTTCAACTAAAACTGCATTTTCCTGTTAAGCGCAGGTTTCTTCAGATGAAAGCGTAGACTGG
This sequence comes from Ixodes scapularis, assembly GCF_016920785.2. Lineage (NCBI taxonomy): Eukaryota > Metazoa > Arthropoda > Arachnida > Ixodida > Ixodidae > Ixodes > Ixodes scapularis. The sequence continues at coordinate 492,059 of NW_024609870.1, read as the reverse complement.
GGTCCGAACAAGGTGTTCTTCTTTTAACTGGCCCAGGCACATTGTTTTATTGAAGGTGAGCTATGGTCTCCTACCCGCCTTACTTGTCACAGACATTATTTGCTGCCCTAGATTTTTCTTCTCTTCTGAAATGTCAGTTGGTTTTCAACTAAATCTGCATTTTCCCTGGCAATAGACCCTTTCCGAAATTCAGTCTGGCTACTTTGATCACTATCATCATCTGTGGAACAGCATCTGTGCCATACCAATGGCGGTCTTCTAGTGACTGATAAAGGAAGACGTTGAAGATGATCCTAAGCGGATCTTGCGAGGCCTGTATTCGGGGGGTCAGTACGACGCGACATAGGAATGGAACACAAGAGCTACGTAAGCGTTTATTTCTAATAACTCAGATTCAGTCACTCTGTGGGCGGCATACAATCGGCTTTAAAGCACACTGGTGTAGGGAATTTTCTCGAGGCATCTGAGTGGGTTGGAGCTTAATTCTGAATGCAAGTTCTTGGTCACCATCGAACTGAACGTGATCGAGAAAGAACTCACACCGAACAATTCCTCGCGTGCCGTTGACTTGCGAAAGCGACGGTGCCGATACAAGTTCATTTCCGCCATTGATATGGCAAAACCTAAACTGCTTTACAAACCACCAGATGGCACTGAATTTCGGAAAGGGTCTATTGCAGGTTTTCTGCACGTAAAGCGCAAGATGGAGCGTAGACAAGTTATTGTTTCATTATTTGCCTGAGGCCCAAGGCACGGTGTTTTACTGGAAGTGAGCTGTGGTCTGTGTTCTATTTGTCACGGACACCTGTATCATATTTCATGCCTCTCTCCTGCAATGTCAATTGGTTTTCAACTAAAACTACATTTTCTGTGATAAGCGCAGGTCTCCTTGGAGGAAAAGACTAGGCGCCGAGATGTGCTGGCCTTCCTTTATGGTTCAGACCAGTTGTTTTCATCAAGGTGAGCTGGTCTCTCTTTGCAGATCGAGCAGGATTATTTGTATTGTGTGCATGTCAGGCTCACCTTGTTTTGTATTGTTTCGACAGCCTTGTGCTCAGCTTATGACTATATACATCTTTCTTTTGCATATGCAGGGAGCATTGAGATAGCCCTACACCTCGGAAGAAGTACCCATAAACGAATTTTAGATATAATAAAGAGCTATTACAATTTCCCTCGTTTTTTGTTGTTTAAATTAAGCTCGAAGAAAACAGCTACAAAGAGCTAAAGAAAAATAATTTACAAACAACCGACCAAACTATTTTGCATTTTCACTGCTGTCTCAATTCTGAACCCTTTCTCAAGGGTGTTTATGTTGTGAGAATTTGCTGCCGATATGATGCCTTAATATGATCCGGCCAGCTTGAGCTGCACTTTCGAAAACCTCCAGGTCGCTCTGGTCTGTTGCAACTCTAGAACAGCAAGAGCAAGCCCCTCCCACAGAGCCCGCCACTCTTTCAACATCAGCAGAGCGGAGGCTGGAGAGCAGGGGAGTGGGGAGGAGAAAACAACCAATCATGGTGCAATGGTGGTTTCCTTCTTTCCACTTACCTATTATTCTTGGCTTGCAACAGATTTTAGCAGCTCACAGCTGTGTCTGCAGGTGCATCATATGAGAAACACTAGCTAGTTGCTGTTTTGCTGCACCCTATCTCACCTATTTTGAAGTTAAAGTTTCTGTGCCAATTATTTTCTCTTCATTTTAGACAAAGCAGCAGAACTGCTCCAAAGTGCATAAATTTACTATTGCATTGCAATCCCCATAGTATATGGCTCACGTTTCCAGGTGCATCAATGACCCTGAAGTTATATTTCAGAATATCGTTGCACAGAAACTTGTGTAAGTGAAAAATATTGGACAGCAGAACATGAGCTACTTCAGTGCCTCAGCTAAAAAGAGATGTAGAAACAAATATTTTGTAAAAAAGAAATGATGAAATGCTTGGCAGCTCTATTAAGAGGGGTTGCCCATTAAAATGCTAATGTGCCCCATATTGTGAAAATATGTGAAAAAAAGATGTCGTCAATGCAACTGTACCCATTTTACCGAAGTGCAAGGTTGCTTGTTAAAATTATGTGCATGCATAATTTTAATGGGCATCCTTATACTTCGGAAGAATGAGTATTGTCATATTAACGACTTTTTTCACATTTTTTCAAAATATGGGGGCACGTTAGATTAATGTTATAATACCCATTTTTTCAGAGTATAAGGATGCTCATTAAAATGATGTGTACACATAAGTTTAACGAGCATCCTCGTATTTTGAAAAAATGGGTATTGTTGCATTAACGTCCCTTTTCACATATTTTCTGAATATGGGGGTGCGTTATTTTAATGAGCATCCCCTCTTAATAGAGCTGCCAAGCATTTTCTCGTTTTTTCTACGAAAGATTTTTTACAGTGCAAGTCACGCGGGGGAACAACCGCTTCCGTTTCACCCGCAGCAACGCGCATTAAAAGAACGCCTCAATTGGTCGAGAGCGAAGTGAATCTCACCCGAGCTTCCCTCCACCATAAAAACAACTCTCGAGCAGAGGAGTGCCACACGTGGAAGGGCATCGAGAAAGATGATAGGAAGGCGAACAGGGGCAATGAAAGAACCCTCGGGCAAGCAACGTATACAGGGAATAAAAGACAGTCCTCAAACGAGTTCGTTTCGTTTCAATCACGTCGCTCGGGGCGTTGCACTCGATTCAAGAGGCTCAATGGAGCCTCTCCTCGCTCGCTTCTCTTACGCCATCCTTTCTTCTTCTCGCGATTCCATTTAGGCGTAGCAAAAACCGGCAACGTCACTAGGAAATGTTCCTCTCCGCGAAAATGCCACTCTCCCGAACAGAGTCCGGCGCAGTCCGCAGGGGAAAAGCTGCAAAGAGATGACAACAGAGACAAGATTTGAAACTGCAGCGTTTCGTCCCTTTCTGTTTCCGACAAAAGAAAGACGGGACAAACCGAATCCACAAATTATATATATATATATATATATATATATATATATATATATATATATATATATATATTATATATATATATATATATATATATATATATATATATATATATATATATATATATATAGAGAGAGAGAGAGAGAGAGAGAGAGAGAGAGAGAGAGAGAGAGGCTTTGTTTTCGTTTCCTTCTTTCTGGACGATATGAAGGAAGCGAGCCTAGGGAAGAATGGGTAAATAAATGGGCTGACAGCGGCGCGCGTAACCGAGACAAAAGCCAGCGGCCACCGAGGGGGCCGAGGGCGAAAACGATCGGGCGGAGCGAGCCAACAAACAGACCGGAAGAAGACCGAGGAAAGCATCGGCTTTTCTTGCCGGGGGCATCTTTGGAGGAGCCCGAGGCATCCGAGGCTTGCCGCTCCCGTCTCGGACAGCCATCACCGATCCTTCCCGTTCGCGGACCCCCGTCTGTTTTAAGGCAGGACGCTATTTTGTGGACGGTCCCCGTCTTAATGCAGGATGTTTTTTGTGAGCGTCGGGAAAAGTTGTTACGAAATCACGATGACACGGCAGCACGACGATTACCCGGTTGATGCAAAAATGGGTTACGTGATCACGTGACGCCTTAAATGACGTCACACCACGTGAACCAGAGCCATATAACGTTCAAATGTCACTTAACGTTGTGACATAAGTGACGTTGTGGTTACGGAATCGGTGCCACACGACCACGTCACGCTGATGACGCTGTGTGACAACAGTCCACTAAATCTCTTGACGTAATATTGTACAGGGTTCTTTTCTTTTGGCCTTAAAGGATTATTATTTTTTGTTTAAAAAGAAGACGTCAGGGCTACACTAATGCGCTCTGTGTTGTATAACTCACCTGCGCAAACTGCAAAAATGATTTTTTTTTTTTTTTTTTTCATTTGCTACGGCTAAAAAGAGACCCACCCTATGTACCATTCCATAACAGGTCCTCGGTCCGCAATCCGCGCCCTTTATAGACCATTTCATCCTCCCCCGCATGGGCGCTGCCATCTTGGAATCACGTGACGCGGCAGCCATTAGGTTGCTTCAACTTGCTGCTCCGCTCTCCCCTCCGCGCCTTGGCGGATGCGTTGCATTCGTGTTTTTCGTCGCGTTTCACCGCGCTTTCTTGCCTTACTTCGGAAACTGTAGTCCGATACGTCTACTCGACGACTAAAGGCCGGTTCTCACATGCAGCGAAGCGCTGATGTAGCGCTCCTCACGTGCCGTCAGCTACTTATCGTCTGCCATGAGCAACAGTTTTGACGGTGCGATACAAAGCTGGTGAACGCTCCCGTCAGCACGCGCTTAGCGCGAGGTAAGCGCTATGCTTGTAGCGCTCCGCTGCATGTGTGAACAGGCCTTTAGACATAACAAGGGTTAAAAGGTCCTTATGACAGCGGAACATTCTCAGTAAGAAGCGCGTATATTTATATCGCCCATCTAGGATCGGAAGGCGTCAAGCATGGTCAGTGCAAGGAGACTATCTGTATTTCCTGAAAGTATCGTTCTTTGTATTCATAATATATTGAAAATAGTTTCTTCTGATTATTTGAGGAAACTCGCGGAGGAGATAGACAACGAACGTTTAGCTTGTATTTTATCTGAGGCTAGAAGTAATAGCACGTCAACATCAGGCGATTTGTTTGTTCATAACATCAGACCTACATGTGTATGAGGTTCTCAATATTTTTTGCTACGTACACATTCGGTTGATCGGTTACTTATGAAGTTTAAGAAATTGTATACCATGGCTCGCTCCCATTTCGACAGTCATTTAAGTGATTTATTGATTATAATCAGATAACCAGTGCGATCCACTTAGTTTATTTTAACACAAAGGTTGGGACTTTCCGCGTAAGAAACTGCCACACACAACCTAACAGTAGCGAGCTTTAGAATAGCGTACACAAATAAATAACGTCGTTTATATTTGCAAATCTAAAACGCGGTTTGGGTTCCGCGCATGCGCTATAATGACGACGCTTTTTTTTTATGTATGCTGTTTCAACTTTTGTCAGTATCTGAAATCCGCAATATGTAACGTTGGAAAAACAATCTGCATAATAAATTACTTGAGTCCAGGATTGTCAATGGCGAATAGATTTACTTTTGGTGGCTGGCGTCGCCGAAATTTACAAAGCGAATATGTTCAAACAAATAAATGTTTGTTTACACAGGTCCGTGAAGTGGTGCCTAGCGCTAGGATTCAGCCAAACTTTCCGAGGTATTTCTCCTCTTGCGCCCTTTAATTTTATATGGCAAATGTTACGGAAGGCAAATGCTAGGTTTAATTTGACGGGCCTGTCACTTATATCATATCTTGAGTAAGCGAATGTTCATATAAAAATAATTTATTTTCTAGGGCCAATATCGCGAAATGCTGCTTATGAATACTTTAGCAGGATTGATAATTTAAGAAATTTCCTACTGGGCCTGTCAAAACATGCTCGAGTACTGAATAATAATAATAAAAAAGAGGTCGAGACGATACTACTTGTTTATATCAATTATCTGCCTCATTACACGATACGTTTTTAGTCTGAGAATTTCACTAAAGGTTGGGTGTCCACGAAAACCAAACAGTGTGTAGTTAGCTCGCGAGTTCATCTGTTATGGCCGATTCAGAACATTGCTAATCAAGCAAGCTGTTGATATGCTTCTTTACATTCACGTGTTAGTTTCTTCATTAGTTCGTTTTTCTGGAAATTGGTGTCATCGGGTACGGCGGTAGATGATGGTAATCTCTCCTGTACATCAGTCAGGCGTTTCACAACCGACCATAATCAAAGGAGTTGGTAAAAGAAAAAAGCCCACAATTTAGGCTGAAATACACCTCGTAGTCCTCAAAGTGGTTCAATACCGCTGTGTCATTGGTTGTGTGCTACAAGGAAAATATTCGTATCACAAAATTAAGCAAAAACAACGTAAAACAGCAACATAGCCGAGTTCACGTTGAAACCGAAACCAACCAAATTGAAGCAACCTAATGGCGCCGAGTGCGTCAGCGCCCTCTATCCACCGGTGAGGCAACTACTAAAATGAAAAGGTCTATAGGCAGGATCAAAGCAATTTTGTTGTTCTTCCGTTTTCTTTTTTTTTTTTTTTTTTTTTTTACGTTTGGATTAGACAGACGCTGGCGATGGCGAAGAGAAACCATGAACGACGGAAAAGTGATCGTCTACTCCGAGCGATTCCAAGCGCAGAACGAGCGGAATCGGGAACCTGAAAGACGACGTATCAGAGACAAGTCGTTGGGAAAACAATAGGGGCCAGAATAAAAACAGGTCGGAAAAGTGGGGAAAACCGACAAACAAAACAGAGAGGAGTGACTAAAGCAGACGCGCAACGAAGCGGGAGGAACGATTGAGAGAGAAGGGGAAGAGACAGACGGGCAACGAGGCGGGGAGGCAATCGCCGAAACGCAACCTTGGGGAATCGAGAGGCCGGAAAACGGGGCAGAAAGATCGGGAGGCCGATGGAAACTGAGCTGCTCCCGGGATCGGAACGGGGGCGGATACGAGGCTCCAAATTGCTTCGACACATTCTAGACACGTGTGAACTCAGTAAAAGTCCGACCGTGGTGGACGACCAATCCTGCAGAAAAACGCAGGATAGCGGCGGCACGTTTCACTGCGCCTGGAACTAGATTTCGGGGAGCGCGCAATAACGTTATAACGAGGCAACACGAGACTCGGAGCAGTCAGGAGAGGTTTTCGGAGGGAGCCCGTCCATAGACCCCGAGACCTCTGCTTGAAAAGAAAGCAACCAAAACTCTTTCTGAAAAAAACAAAACAAAAAACTTTACTATACGAGGCGACATAGCGCGCCACGGCGCTGAAAGGACGACCTATTCGTAACTGGACCTCTTCGTTCGTCAGTATGTTACGTCATCTGACAGTGAAAACATTAATACATCCCAAGAGTCCCCGAGAATCAAGACCAAGAAGCGCGTTTTACCCGGCCCGAAGCAGGACGTCGAATGATGACCCCACGAAAACGCGGATCGGAGCATTCCAGGTTTTCTGGCAGGATGATTGCTGCCTGCAAAGTCCGCCGACGTCGTCAGAGAGTGCAACAGAAGCCAAACAGCAGCACTAAACTTTGCTGCCTTCGCCGAAGCTTGCTGCCAGCTCGACCGACGCGCGTCGCGTTTCTACGCAACCCTGAAAGCGTTTCGATGTCAGCCTCCTCCTCCTCTTCTTCTTCTTCTTCTTTTCTTTTTTTTTTTTTGGGGGGGGGGGGGGGGGGGGGGAGATCCGCGGTGGAAATTTCGGAACAGTGACCGCGGCTCGCGGCTGCCTTATCTTTTTCGAGAGCTCCGTTTTTGAAACCCAGCAAGATTGCTAACAATTTCGACCTTTTGCGGTTTTGGCTCTTCGAAATTTTTTTGAGTCTACGTGTAATGTTTGTCCCCTCTCGCATCGCAGTGATGGAAGCGGCGTTTGACCCTTTGTGGCAGGTTCTGTAGCGGGCGAAGCATTGGTTCGGAATAGCTACCGACGCTTTTCGTGCAGATGCTAACATCTGGTAGCACATCACTTGCGAATGAAAAACCGATTACATCTCTAAATGAGTTCATTTATGATAGAGATCGAGGGTTTCTCTTTGATACTCGAGCACATTACTTATTACCATATGTGATAAGAATACACAGGGCGTCAAAGGAACACAGTCTTCTTAAACAAGTCCATAGCCAGAGTAAATTTCATTTACAATGAATATTAAAAAAAAAAAAAAGATTGAAAACTGAATCGTAGCGCGACACTCCATTGATATAAATCCTCTCTACCCTCTTCATTTTACACTCGGTAGTTTGTTTATAATTTCTGTTAAATGGCAGCAAGAACCAGCATATCCGGTAACGCGTCTACCAATAAAAATGCGCCCCATAAGTTTAATGAACCTACCAATATAATACTCTAATAACATAAACTGCAAAAGCAACCACCCGAATATATTATAAAAGCCTACACTTGCACTTTAAAGGTGACACTGCTATTTAGCGGCGCAGGAACCAGCGTGACGTCAAAGTTCGCTGTTTTTTTCGATCGAAAACTGCACGAAAACTATAGTGACTGACGTACTTATTCAAATATATATATGGACCCGTGTTTTCTTCTCTTTCTCTGACGGTATATATATATATATATATTTTTTTTTTATATATAAGATATCTGACAATTAGGGCAAAGAAGGTCGACCTTTAATAATCCGAACGCAATTTGCGTGCCCATCGCGCAAAGCCAGACGCTCCCCCCCAGGTTAGCCGCTGCTCCCAGCACTCCGGTGCAAGGCAGTGAAGCTCGATGCCCGCACGCTGGTGAGAGATGGTGCCGGTTGACGCGAGCGACTGAAAATGCCGCGGTAGACACGGAACGAAGGCATGTGGAAGACGACAAAATAATCGAGCGATCTTATCAGGAGTACAAGACCATGGTTCCGTTTTATTTCAGTAGCCGCAATCGGCAATCCTATTATTTTGCAAAAGTTTTCACGGGGCTCTTGATTCCTGACATCGACGACATCGTCTGGAAATGTAGAGGATGTCGGCGATCAACCAGCCGGGGCGGTTGATGGCCAGCATCAACGGCTCTGGCCGGTTGATTCGCAGCATCAAAGGGCGACATCGTGGCATTCGTCATCTCCTTGTACCTGTTCTTTGATCGGCTAAATCAATCAACTGCAGAGAATGTCCCGCGACTTGCGATTTCGTACAATTTGTACAACGTTTTCTTTCCTTCTACTTCTCTAAATATTATCCTCGACCGATAATAAAATATCAATTCTTTCGCTTTAAAGACCGACGACCAGGTCGCGGTTTCCACTTTTCCCTCTTCCTCCTCTCCCCCCTTCAACCCTGCCCACCGTTGCCTGTTTCCTCCTCTCCCATGGTGAGGAGGACCTTCTGCCTCGAAGAATCTCGAGTCTGGTGGTCGGCCTTCTCGGCGCAAGTGTGGCGCGATGGACCTTTCTGGAAAGTGGCGCGCGCCCTCAAGCGCAGCGCGTGAGGCATTATGGGACAGGGAGGGCCACTAATCTGTTGTCCCCTGCTACAGCCTTTCTGCCTCCGAGAACCACGTTTCCTGCGTTCGCGTTGGGTCCCCGTGTACGGCAGACGGTAATCTTCGCAGAGCCCAGCGCTGCGCTGCGTTGCCCAAATGAGGTGGGAAACCCTCAATTGCCGCATGTCTGTGCACTGCCCTTTTTGGGGATGGGCCATAGTTCTGGATGCGCCACCGTTCTTAACTGAATGGACCATCGCGTGTGGGCACCGCGCCAAAAGAGCGAGGTATCACTCACGCATCCAACGCGTTTTTTTTATTATTTTTTTTTTATTATTATTATTTTGACACGGAAATACACTAATCCCACTAAACGTTCGACGCACGCGTGAAGCCGCGATAGCTTTAGTTCACAGAAGGCAGAGGGCACGACAGGGCTCGTGCCATCTCGTGCTCCAGATGCACAGAGCTCCAGAGGGTGCAGAAAGACTAAAGTTTCTTCGATGTATTGCGGCAGCGGTGGCGTAGTCAAACTGACCGGTGAGATCGGTCTATTAGCTGAGCTAGTTGGTCCATTTTATTTCCCTTCGCCAATAAAAAAAGAAAAAGAAAACGCAGCTCGTTTTAGCAACGTTCGACGAGTGTTAGCTCCCCTGGAGGCACAAATGGATTACGAATGGTGCTGCAGTTCGGTCGGTAGAATGCGCCACCTAACATGCAAAAGCTGGACTATGCTGCACTTGGATAAGCGGCGCGACACCCCCACAGTTCCCACAATATCCCGGAGCGCTTACTGGTGGCGCTGACGTTCCCAGAGATGTCCATTCTTAGCAAAATGGGTATCTGGGTCGTATCTTGGCCGACGGCTACGAGCGACGGCCCTCGCTTGTAGCCGTTAGCCGCGCGGTTGGACGGGCATCGGGTTCCCCCCTGAGCACCGGTCCACGGACGTAAATGTACGTAATGTCGTTCCGAACACAACAGCCTCCACGCCTGCCTCACAACGACTTGCACTGGCCAGACAGCGCCCCAATGCTCCCTCCCGTACAAAGAACACGAAAACGGAGGCCACTTCCTGCCAGCGCACCTGTCCCTCCCAGAGGCCACCCTGGAAACGGCACCTGCGCCGGATATGCCGGCGCTGTTTGGGGGAGTTCTTCTTTCGTACTGCCTCTCGATGCCGGTCGGGAGACTCCATCTTCATGCGCACTGCGACAAAGAGCGCAACTGCGCTCCCGTTTACGTGGGTGGATTGTTGGGCGACTTGGTGACTCATAATGGTTAAAAAGCGCTACGGGTCAATGGACACAAGGGAAGACACAGACACAGACACAGCGCTGCGTCTTGCATTCTGTCCGTTGTCCTGTTGCGCTTTTTAACCATTATGACTCCGTTTTACCTTTGCTTGGAGCACAGCGAAGGCTATTCGCCTCGGGATGGAACCGCGTCGCTACCTCGCGGCCGGTTCGGAAGCGCTCGTGGGAGCCATGCAAGCGCAATAATGTGTTCGGTGCGATGACAGCACTTCTCCGCAAATAGGAACCGCACTCTCAGTACATAAGGGTGCATTCTTACACCCTTTGTCCCATATAACACACCCCAAAACTTCAGTTCGACGCACAGTGCACTCACATCGATCTCACGGTACTAACTTTCACGAGGGGCTTGATAGCCGTGTGGTACAACTTATTAAAACAGCTAATGTACGTGTCACTCACTACAAGAAAAAAAATCGCGGTTTCTTTGGTCCTACTGGAGAACCTCAGTGGTTTTTTTTTTTTTTTCTGTGGTCTTTGATACGTACTTTAGCTATTTAAAAAGTTATATCGCGCCGTTATCAAGCCCCTCGTAAAATTTGGGGCCGTCCGTTCGACCATCGTGCGCTGTACGTAGAACTGAAGATTTGGTGAGCATTCCATGGGACAAAAAAGTGCAAAATAGCACCTTTCATGTTTTTTTTTTTTTTTTTTTTTTAGAGTGCGCCCGCGCTCACCGGGTTGCCAAATCGTGTCCTTCCGCCAAGGCAACGAGTGTGGGAGAAGACTCACCTGCAAAGACAAAAGAGGAGACAAGGTTAACCGAGGTACACGCGAATAACACTCGGCGCTTAAAATTCTCCTTTGGCAGGCTTTTCCGTACGCCGGTTAAAGCAAACAAAACAAAACGCCCGCGTATCTCAAGCTCAGCAAGTTTTACAAAATCTGCACACGGCACCAAAATGGTGGCGCGCAATAAACACGCCGTCCTCCGCTTCTAAGCTGCAAGGGATTTCCAAAAGTGGGCGCCCATTACCCGAGTCGGCCGCCGTTTGGCCCCGCACTATTGGACGCGAGGGCCGCGTCAACGTTCGGCGTCCACTCGGCTCGGTTCGGATCCAATCACGCCCTTGGTGCCCAACAAATCTGCCAATGCTGCTCGAAGGGGCTTCGTTTTTCCGCCGCCTCCCGCTCATGTTTTCCGCGGCATCATCAAAAAGTACTCGACGACTTCGCGAGCTTACGCGAGGCAGCGCGCCCTTCCGCACTCGATTACGTCTTTGTCTTAAAAGGAAAAGAAATTCGCAATATCCATATCTCGTTTCGGCCCAAGGCCCGGGATCGATAAGGGCCGGCCCCGGAAGCGGAGAGGCTCGGAATTACGAACCGGGAGGAAAACACGGACCATAGAAGGTAATGAGCTCGGCGGGGGACAATTTCCGTTTTTGTTTTTCGACGGCTCTCCGAGAAGAGAACAACTCAGAAGAGAGCCAACGGCTCAACGATGGATACAGCGCGTCCGACCAGCCGAGCCCCCGAGGCAAGGGACAGGACAAGGAGGTCGCTGGTGCTGCGGCGAAGAAAGAGCGCTTTTGTTCCCGACAAATCCTCCAAGAAACCGAAATGACAAGCGAGCCCCGAGGTGAATATGATGAGACGAGTGCTTAATACACAGTTTCGAGCGCGCATTGCAAAAGCGCGGCACTGCGATGCTCGCGCGAAATATTCATGAGGCCACAACGAGGAGCTGCATGCAACGTGAGCGAAGGCCCCAGAAGACGGCGCTCCTCGAGCGAAGCCGGCTTGCACCCTGACGGCGGCCATTTTGGAAGGGGCAGGAGCCACGACAGACGCCGCGCAGTTGGATTTCACCCGGATGACAAGAATATCCGACGCAACTGAACGCAACGCGATGGATGGATGGATGTTAATGGCTATGCCCATTGTAACGGGCGGTAGCTTGCGCCACCTAGCCTAAGGCGAGTACACCGGGCGCGGAAGTGTTGCCCGGACCGATGTGCCCGTCATTCTTTACTCGATCCAATCCCCCCTCCTTTCCCTGCCTCCCTCGCAATCAAAGATGTTGCTTGCAGTCCATACGAGAAAAGCTGTTGCTTGCAGTCAATATTTAGGTTCTCGGTGTCAAGAGGTCCAAAAATACTGCTCAAAACGGACTAAACGCAAGTTGTAGCGGTTTTGTCTATACTTCAAACGTATATGTCCAGAAGCCATAGATTTAAAATACCAGAGGTAGTTAAACGGCCAGATGAGGTTGGTAAAACAACCCTTCATTTCGCTTTAACCCGACTCTGGAAAGCACAATCCAGTGTGACGAGCACGTTACACATTTTCGTGCAGCCATGTGAAAGTATCTTGAAACGTGGCAATTCTTTTTTTTCCTGCTTTGGTAGTTCTATAGAAATATTTACTCCAAAATGGTGACATGAGAAGATGAATTAATTGTAATTAAAACCCGTTTTGTTTGCCTTCATCTCATGAGTGATTTGTTTTCATAACCCTTTGCAGGCATAGTGCCAAGGCTTGGGACATAGGAAACTGGAGGTAGCCGAGTCGTCAACGAAGATAGGACTTGGGCTGATTCAGAAACCACGCCCACTACGGTGCAAGTGGCCCGGGCAGCACCAGGACGACTGACTGAATAAACAGCTATGGCGTTTCAAAACTGAGGTGGTGCCCTTGAAGCATGTGCAAGCTGTTTAGGTAATTAAAAAAAAAAATGTGTTAGACATCGAAAATATATAACACCTGTATGAGTTGACCGGCATTACAGCAGGACACACTGAACTGGGATCATACCAAGACACACCAGAATATCAGACCTGCGTCTGAATTCCCGCTCTGGCGATATGGAGGACGAAGAGCGGCGTGGCACGTGCAGTGCGGCGGGAAAACGAAGAAGACGAGGATGAAAACGAAGGGGTCAAGCGGTTCGTGGAAGGCGGGCCAGTCGGAGAACGAGCTTGTAGCAGAAGGAACGAGATTGGAGCACGACATCATGGCGGAGCAGCGCGACAGCCAGGCTACAGTCAGCTGGAATAGGGGTAGTGGAAAAATCGGCGGTTTCCGGCTGAGGCGCTTCGTGTAGAATCTACCAGGTAGACCTGGCGCTCGATTCAAGAGCACTTCTGCCAGCGAAATTTGCGCCAAGCGTGTCTGTTTTCTATCTTAGCGGTTCCTTAGTGTGGCCTACGTATTTTTTAAGGGTCTTGCGACGTCTACGAATTAATGTTTGAAGCTTACTTGGGCAGTGCAGTGACTGCATCCCGGCGCGTAGCGGCGAGCATCAAACTCCTTTCTCTTCGTTTTCATTGCCTAGCGACAAGCCACGAACCTACGAATAATAACAATGCCAAGCACTCGACATTCACGAAAACAAATCGCGAAAACGATCATACACATGACAGAAACCATCCGAGAAGGTACGCGACGCCAAATGCCATGTCGTCTGGATCTCGAGAACAGCGCCACTCGCGGCCGTCTACGCTTTTGGCTTCACACGGCCGATGGGGCGCCGCCGACGCTTTTTTCCTACCCCTATATTCTACTTCATTGTAGCCAGGCGACACAGGGACCGTTTGGCAAGGGGCGAACGGGACTCTGGACGGCAGCAGAAGGCAGAGCAGCGCGACAGCCAGACCGCGCAGCGACCAGGACCACGAAACGAAGACAGCCTCTGCCCATCAGCTTGGCCTAAAGCTGCCAAACACACTGAGTACCAAAACCTCTTGTGATGGTAGCGCTTCCCCGTGTGATCCCGTCGGGGGCGAACGAAACTCGACCTGATCGGACGGTAATGACGAGCGACCCACAGCGTACACGGCGAAAACACCCTGACCCGGTCACGCCAGGACACACCAGACTAGCGCCTGAATTTCCGCTCTGGCGTACGCATAGAAAACACCAGACCCGGTTACGCCAGGACACAACAGCACATCAGGGGGGCTTTGTTGCACGTTTTGGACTCCCAGGAGACTAGGGAGAAGGAAGTGACGTCAACAACGCTCTTTGAATGGTAATTGGTGAAGTCGCTGATGACGCGCTGCGTGGTGCTGCTAAGATACGTACATTCACACCTACGTCGCTTCCTTCTCCCTAGTCTCCTGGGAGTCCAAAACGTGCAACATAGCCCCCCAGAACCCGCGTCTGAGTTTCCGTTCTGATGTAAACACAAAAAAACACGAGCTCCGGTCTGGTGGATTTTTAACTGGGCTGTTTTAGCCCATTTGTTTCTTTTCTTTGTGACACCGGTGGGTGTTTAGTGTTGTGTTTCGGTGAAAACTGCAAGACTACGGCCAAGTTACAGGCACTTTTGGCTGGCCGTGCGAGCGGGGTGCCAGTGTCACCAAGATGGAAAGAGATAAATATGGGCGTGAGGTGAGCCTAATTATTTCCGGGTTGGATCGTCCGTTGGAGGCTTGTCAAACGTGGCAGGCCAGGCTCTCGAGGCGTTCGGGGAAGGGGGCGACCACGAATCGAGCCTCAATTTCCTGCCGTGCGAGGTCCGTCATCGGGCGGCCGCCTCGCGGTCGCAAACATCCGCCCGCCGCGGCGTCGGCCTCCCAGCCCCGGACGCCGAGATCCCGCGGCTCGCATGCCTCGTTGGGCCGACGCGGAGATAGCGAGAGGCCCGCGGGGAGAGTCAGCCCGGCAGAAAATGGGGCCCGCCGCTTGGGTGTGCCAGTCGACGCCTGTCCCAGCAGAGTATCGACCCCCGCATCAGCAGCAGAGTGACGCAGCGCCCCACTCGGCGGTTTCGAAATGGGCCGCCAGTCGGAGCCACGGGCTCAGGCCGGGGACACGGTCGCTGAATGCGCCGGTCCTGCACTCGGGTGTCGGGGAGCCGCCGAGACACCCGGCCACGCGCCGACAATGGCGAAAAATCGGACATGGAACATGCCGCTGCAAAATGCCCACGTTCGCGAGCTCGGAGCTGCAAGCTTTCGGGCCAGGTACAAGTCGAAGGAAGTGTTTCGAATGACTGCTGCAAAAACCACGTGCAAAGCTGTCTTTCTTTATATCCTACGGAATACACTAAATTAACTATTATATTAATCTTTTTCTTTTTTTCCTTTTTGTTAATGTAGCCACTGCATACAATGCGAGCGAGTGTTTTTTGTTTTGTTTTTCTGGATTAAATCAAATTGACAATGTTCTACCGTTGTTCTTCGCCAATGTTTTGTCTTCTGTTCCTTCATATATTTTTCCATTGCCGGATGATGCAATGTACCAGGGTGACTGGGCCTCGTCAGGCAGAGTGGATCTGGCTTCTGCCCTCTCTCCCAATACCTAGGTGACGAAAATAAAGAAACAAAGGGAAAAAAAAAAGAGAGCTCAATGATCGATGCCGGGTGGTAGCCGTACTGTCCGGTCAAATTGCCGCACTACAGCGAAGATATGAGACGTTAATTGGGGCAGACTAAAGCTAATTCAACCTTATCTGAAGGCTTACAAGTCTCGACCCGACCACACGAAGACGGTGAAGGTAACATCGCAGAATTCGTGGGCTCGTGCTCGTTCGGAAGCGATCCTCTGCTGCCATGACGGAAGCCGCTTAATACGGCACCCGTTCTGTTTTCTTCAGTGTGGACTTTTAGCGAACCGTTTCCGTGTTCCGCGTGCCGCACTACCGGAGCCTTGCAAGCATGCTTTTAAGCGCACGACCGGGCCCTATCGTCAGTGCGGGGCGCGCGCTTAAAAGCGTGCTTCGAAGGTTTGGAGCGCCGCCGAAATGCAACTTGTTCCCGAGTAGGCACATTTGCACGCACAACTAAAGCTTCATCATCTGCCTCCTCGAAGCGAGCAACTTCTCCGTGAATTTACCACATATGTTTCCACTTGAGTGCGAAGAGTCGCAGCTCACGTGCGCTTCGTGAAGCTCAATCGGGCAAAAGGAGACGTGGGACTCGCGGCCGAAATTTGAACGTGCGCTGTCGGGGAACCAACCCAGGGCTTTGAAGGTCGCTCACGGGCGGCAGGCGAAGGACAATCGGCCTTACGCGCATTTCAGCCAACCACTGTATTTCGATGAGCCCTTTGCCGCAGGAACGAGGAAGCGAAGTTGGGGAGAAAAAGGCGACGTTTTACATCCTTTTACGTTATATTTTCCGGTTTTAAACGTATTACAATATAAAGTTAATACACATTCAGGTTAAAATGAAATTTGTGCCTCTGGCATGCCCAATAGTTTCACTGCAATTAGTATGCATCTTCAACCGTGTTTTACGGGTTTAAACCAAAAGCGAACAAAACATTCTGTAATATTAAGGGTATAGTTTTTTCAACGCTGATTTACAATCTGAAGTCGAACAAATTATAATTATTCGCAATAATAAAAAAAAAATCTATAATAAGAGACACGGCCTGAGGGGAGGTCCGCTTCGTTGATTCGGATTTTCTTCGTAATTAGTTGGCTTTTTGGTTACCTTTTCTTTTCTCTATCATCCATTTCTTAGCCTTTTTTTTTTCTTTTATTCTCTGCGGATTTTTGCATTGAGTCATATCTTCAGGCAGTTCGATAAAAAGTTTAGGTACGAAGTATCTTCCTACTGCCTTTCCATATTCCGTTTTTATAAACGGCTCTACATATATTTTCTGTTTCTATTATATGTTTATCGCGTAAAAATGTTTAGTTATGTCATACATCAATTGATCACTAAAGCACAAGACTCCGGAATCTTTCTGCCTATACTTATTTTCTTCGCTGTTATGCGCCACCTTTCTAAATATTTTTCGGTTGCCTTCTATACATTTACATCAACACCACCTACCCGTGACATAGAGGCAATTGCAGTTTACCCAAGTAAACGCAAACTATATTGATATTCCGATTTGTTTGTTCATTTTATTTTTGACCCAATTGTCAATGGGGTAAGACAAAAGGCGAATACCTGACTGGGTCCCAACCCCTCATTCGGGAGCGACGAAATGTTCCCCGTCTCCGGCGCAGATCGTCTCCCAAGAACTCTAGAGAGACGCACGGCACGTGTTCGAGAGCCTGGCCAGCAAACTGACCGCGCTCAAAAAAAAAAAAAAAAAACGCATAAGAAAAGAAAGGCTCGCCTCGGAATAGAGCTTTCCGACTTCCCCGCGGGAAGCGACGAAAAGCGCGCGAAATCTACTGCGCTCCTTTCATTTTTTCCTTGGGGCGCGCTGACGTCAGCGAGGTTCAACAATCGGCCGCCGTCCCAAGATAGCTGCGGCGCTGGCGCTGCGTCAACAACTCGAGTCGCGTATCAAGCGTCCGGGCTCCCGGGGTCAAGGGCGTGGACCCGCTATACTGACGGCAAGCAAAGGAACGGGCTTGCGGCCAGAACCTACAGCAAACGACTGGTAGGCGATGCATTCTTTCTTTTCAAGCGGGGCTCGAAAGCCACGCATCGTTGCAGGAAGAATCGACATTGCTCCGGAAAATCTATATTTCGTGTTGCCAACCCAGCAAATAGCTCGACAGACTGGTGCTATACCAATTTAATTCGGTTGATTATCAAACGTCCCGCACCCGGTGCCTACTCCGCACCTTGCAGTACGCCCGTCAAAAATCCTCATACACATCTCAGCTTGATGTTTAACCTACTCCGGTATGAATAAAATGCGTCACGTTTATTGATAACGCACCATCTAGAAAAACAAATCTTTGTAGTGGAGAGTGGCAGCGCTTAAAACTTCAAACATGCTTAGTCAGCGGACTACTTACAAGTTTCACAGCCTATGGGAGGCGCTCTGATCAACGTGGCTGTCACCTGGCTGATCGTCGCAGAGTACAAGGTTGGGTCTGCGACGCGTGAGCAATCCTAATTTTGTGAAATACGAGCGATATAAGATCATAGTTCCCCCGTCAAGATATCGAGTCATTTCGAAGCCATCCAGGGGCCAGGGAGCGCGATTCTCGCACCGCGGTACCATCCACAGCTCAATGTGCCAATGGACGAAATTCAGTCGTTATTCAGTGTCGATACCCGTTGTGTAGATTTCGCCAGCATTACGCAGAAGCGATACACGACCGCATGCCGGTACAATGCTCATCCAGATGGAAACGGGTATGGCACCTGTGCCGAAGTAATGGCGGCCTTTTGAGGCTGATGAGGGAACAAGTTCAAGATACTACCAAGCGGAGGATAGGTCAAGTCTGTACGTTCGAGACGTCAGTATAAAATGAGGCACCAATGAGATACAACATCTCTGTAAGCGTTTATATTGCGGAGTGTAATCCAATCAATCTCCCGGTACAAGTTTGGCTCTGAAGACTTTTGATCGCGGAAATCGAATCAGGGGGCGTATGAATCGCCGCTTTGTACTGGTCAGTTCTTCCCAACGTTACTAAAACCCTCAGTTGGGAAACTGACCCTTGCAACCTGCGCCCGTCCACAGAGACCGAGCTAAATACGATAACAGCGCCGCCCTTTAGCGACGAGTTGAAACATGAAAGTCGATTTATATGGCTACTGCAAGATGGACCTGCGAGATGGCGCCACCGGCCCTTGCCCGACTCGACGTGCAGCCGTGCAGTTCCCGGAGTGGACGCAGCGGGAGAAATGGCGGCGTTGCGATCGCCATTAGCTCGGTTCTCGGGTACGGACCGGAGCCACTTTTTCAAAGCAGGCTCTATGGCAGTTTCCCAACTGAGTGGTTCTAGCAACGTTAATTCTTACGTTTACACCATCGAAGCCGAAACAAAGAAATGATTACGGGACCAACCAAGGTCCAATTCTCATCTGCCTTGGCGTGCAAAAGTGGCGGTGCCCGATGAAACGGTTTCCTGACCGCCATCAGTTTCTCGACAGCGAAACTGCTTTCCGAGCCACCAAATGGCACTGAATTTTTAAAAAAAAGTTCTATTGCGCAGGCGCTAACGCTGACCGTGGAAGAGCTCATCCTCCTGCGAGCGAACACAAAGGTTCGGGCAGCGAAACAGAAGGTCGCGCTCTGCCTAATGGTTTTTTTTTCTTTTTTCCTACTATTCAATTTTTTATTATTTTTTCATTTTGCTGTATAGACAGTTTTTTTACGTGACAAGTACTTTGCCTTCAGCTGCAGTCAAAATATTTTTGTTTCGATTTCTAAAACCAAATATGTTCTTAATAGCAGCAGTGACTTTAATTTTATTTCATTTTTCTTTTCTCCTTTTTCACTCCCACCTTGTCTTTCTCGAGATGCTCTATTAAATTTGACAGTTGTAAGTAAGCGCTCTGTCCTGTCCCCTTCTTCTCTTCTTATACCCCTGTTACACGGGCACGGTTAACTCAACTTAACTGCTGTTTCGCGGCACCACAGATACCGCACTATACTCTCTGACAGCTATATCAGAAGAAGTGAAGAGCGCGCGCGCACTGCTTCTATAGATGCTCAAAATGCTCAAGTGCACGTTCGCCCATAGCTTTGACTGCATAGCCGTAGAATGTTGTCGGCAAGTATTGTGCGCTATCTGTGGCTTAGCGTAACTGCAGTTAAGTGTGCCCGTGTAACAAGGGTATTAGTCCTTTGCGCTTTTAAACCACCGTCTAAACAGAAATGACACTTGTACGTTTTCACCTCTGCGCATTCACCGAGTGGGCTAAAGCGCACACCCAGCTCGACGCCCGTGGAGCGAAAGCTCGCGCTGCAGAACCCGGGGATCCTGGGCTCGAGCCCCACCCTGCCCGTTTCGATCTGGATGAGCATCGTACCGGCGTCCGGTCGTGTATCACTACTGCGTGGTGCACGTTAAAGACCCCAGGTTAGAAGTCGTACTTCACTGGCTAAATTGCTCATCCACAGCGCGTGACTCCTCGCAACTTTAATGGCTGACCAACTACACGCTGTATAAGCACTAAACGTCCAATTTGACTTTGATTTGTCTCTGTGCCAGGCCGCATTGCGCAGCCACCCGTTTGCTTGTTGGAGTGTTTCCGGGTGGTCTACGCGACGTTTGCAAGCAGCCGAGCTTCAAAGACTCTGCGCCGGAGCCAGTCTGCCAACCATGAACACGGCGGAACTCTGCAAACCAGAAGCCGCAGCACGACTCGCTTGTCGCCCATTCAGAAACCGGAGGAGGCCGCTGACAGAAACAGCGATCGAAGCCCTGTCCTGTGTCCCCGACGGTCGTCTGCTACTGAAATTGGGGTGAATGTATGTTTATACAGCCTGAACTTAGTCCACATCAAAGGGCGACTTGTCTCTCAGCTGTAGATAAGAAATTTAGCCAGCGCAGTACAACCGCTAGCCTGGCGTCTCTAACGTGCATCACGCAGTATAGTGATACACGACCGCACGCCGGTACGGTGGTCATCCAGATAGAAACGGGCAGGGCTGGGGACTGAACTTATGCGCGGCGAGAAGCCTAGGGGCGCTGCTGTTCTCCCCACTATATAGGTAGCGGACATGTGACCCACGCGGTTATGTTGCAATTTTCATACTGCATAGAAGCTTGGCACTGCACGTGCTCGCCAGGAAGTTGAAGTACCTCAGTCTGGGTAGTGAAAAAATTCCACCAGAAGGCGATACCCAAACTTCTCGCTGCGCTAGACCTTTTTCGCATAAACCCAGCGCACCACTGGGGAGTTTTAGTAGATCGTTTTCAAAGGTCCGCTACCGCTACGGTCGCGCGCTTCAGAGCATGGATCGAAGTAGCAACGCGAGCTCCCGCAACAAATAGCGTGACCCGAAAGCACGATCTACTAAAACTCTCTATTGACGTACCCTCAACCAGGAGCATTTTTGGATTGCCCGCCGACACAGGATGTGCAACCGCCGAGAGTACGGGCGAAAAGGCTTAAAAACGGAAGCTGTGCGTGAGTAAGTTCCGAGTGCTTCTTTTTACCGCGTTACAATTTCCAAGATCTACGACAGTATGGCCATCACTGCGTCGCCTTCGGGTGCACATATAATTTTAATAAGCATGAGAACAATCGCGGAAAGTGTGTGAGGAGCACAAGAGCCTGCAGTGTGGCTGCAATGCTATTTCCACATTTTCTCCGAGGATCATTATTTATGAAGTCAGTCGATTGAGAGCGTGTATCGCAAGGGCTTTGTATCAGACTCACCGTACGCTTACGACTACTTCGCCCACGGCAAGAGGCCCGATTCCTACCGGGTGCAGGTGCTCAGATTAGATTATTACTGCAAGGTATGCTTTGCTTCAAGGATCGTGAAGGGTTTGAAAACGTCGACGTGCCACCACTCAAGATGCAGCTATTAAAGGCCGAGAGCTAGCTTACCTGCATAGATTGCAGTAAATTGCTCATATTTACCTTCGTTGTGGAAACTCAATCAAAACACTCCACTGTCTTCGTCCTCGTTCTTTCGAGGGGGCAAGGAGATGGCCTGCCTTTAGCCAGCTGGATTCAACTGGAGACGTTCCAGTCAAGTTATTGTAGCCTATCATGGCCAAGCCTAGCCAAGTTCCCCCCATACCCACACCGTTGCCTACCGAGATAGCTGTGCTGCCAGACCCAACGGCATTCTTTTTCTTTCTTTCTTCTTTTTTTTTTTAAGTTTCATGCCGCTAGACGGCGTCGTCGGCACCGCAATTCTTAAGATGGCGGCGCCCTTAAAAAAAAAGGTCTATAATCTGCAGCGCAGACGAAGGCATGGGCACGAGCGCGTGGCTTTGGAGAGTGCCTCGTACGCACGAGTTCTCGTAGAGACAAAAGCCTTCTGTTGAGCTAGGCTCACGAGCCTTTGTCTTTACTGCAGCCCACTACTGCAGCCATTTGTGAGATGGAGTCTAGGATCCCTGGGTTCTGCCGCGCGAGCTTTCGCTAGCCCACTCCGCCACCACTCGGCCACCTGCTTCGCAACAAAGAACACGCTAGGCGTGTTCAGAGCTAACATTGGATCTCTCGGGGCACCGGCGCACACCGCGACTAAGTGTTGCACAACTTTGGCATCCTCGAATGCGTTTCGCCCGCTCGAAACGGAAGCGCTCCCAGTCATTTTTCTTTGGCTTTTCAAAGTACAAAAACGTTTTAAGTACGTTAAAAAAAAATGAAAGCCGTTTACAACTCCCCGTAACGCCGAATTAGAGCGCAGCTCTTGAGGAGGAGGAGGGAAGGGTACTGGGGGTGGGTGGGTCAAGTGACCTCGGGGGCGGGAGTCGGGGGGTCACGTGACGATGCCGATGACGTCATCAGCGACGTCACTGATGACGTCACTAGTGACGATCACGATGCGGATACCAATTACGTCATCCGTGACGTCACTGATGACGTCATCAGTGATGATGATGACAATGCGGATACCGGTGACGTCATCAGTGACGCCACTGATGACGTCATCAGTGATGATGACGATGATGATGCGGCTGCCGGTGACGTCATCAGTGACGTCACTGATGACGTCATCACTGATGATGCCGATGACAATCCGGATGTCGGTGACGTCATCAGCGACGTCACTGATGACGTCAACGGGGGGTCACGTGACCTCAGGGGGATCCCCAGGTCACATGACCCCGGGGGGGGGGGTCACGTGACCTCAGGGGGGATCCCCAGGTCACATGACCCCGGGGGGGGGGGGGGGGGGGTCACGTGACCTGGGTAACTATCGCGACCCTCGTGAGGGTAACCCTAGTAACCCTTGTGAGGGCAACTCTCGTGACCCTCGTGAGGGTAACTCTCGTGACCCTCGTGAAGGCAACTCTCGTAACCCTCGTGAGGGTAACTCTCGTGACCCTCGTGAGGGTAACTCTCATAACCCTCGTGAGGGTAACTCTGATAACCCTCGTGACCCTCGTGAAGGTAACCCTTTTGAGGGTAACTAACCCTTGTAACCCTCGTTAGGGTTACGAGGGTTAGTAACTCTCGTAGCCCTCGTGATCCTTGTGAGGGTAACCCTCGTTAGATTAACCCTCGTGATCCTCACGAGGGTTACGAGGGTTACTGGCGGTTACGCCGACGGCGACGCCGCTCAAGTCGGGAACGGGCGCCTAAGAGCTGCGCTCTAAAAAAGCGAAAAGAAAAAAAAAAGAAAAAAAAAGGGGGGGGGGGGGGAAGAACCTCGAAGCGAGGAACAAGCGACAGGGACGGAAGCTAAATGGAAGGTGCTTCAAAGTGCATCTACCTATATACACCCAACTGGGAAAATGAAGGTCGACAACGCCCCCCTCAGCCGCCTCCTTTCCGGTTCTTCTTTCAGCCGTCATATGTCGCAGTTGTACGTCAGATTCCTACTCCCATCCTCCTTCGGTTTAGGAGTAACTCCACCCGAGAAACAAAAACACACGAGAAGAGCAACGAAAAAGAAGACCCCCTCCGCCGCAAAAGAAACGCTTTTCAGCAGCCTGCCTCCAAGTAGGGTGTCTGAGGACAAATAGGCCAGGCACTCACATAGCCAGTCGGTCGTTCATTCGTTCCTTATTTATTATTATATTCGGACTCGAACATTTTCTGTGTACATATTTTCTTTTTCTTTGTGACTTCCCTGGTTACTCAATTTCTAGATCTTTTACACACGTGGGGCAAAGCACTAATCTCTTCGTAGCAGTTTTTCTCGTTATCGCTAAGGGCCTTAGAAAGGCTTCAAAGCCGCTTCAGACGCGGAAATTTCTCCCAGCAACTTGACATCGCAACACCAGCAACACGGCCCCCGCCCGCGTTCACACGCAGCAACCGAATTGCTACAATTTGCCATTACCATAATTAAATTTTAATTTTCTTGCACTATTTAGACACACATTAAACGTTCAATGCATTAGCATTAGTGCCCCGGCACATAGGCTGACCTTGGACTGGTTGGAGCTCCCGTATTCAAAATTCGCAACCTCGCCGCAGGATGGCGCCACAGCCCCGCTCGGGCGGAAAAGCGGAATCTATTATAGTATTTGCTAATATGTTGCTTTTTGGACATAGCCAAAGCGTAGATTGCGTACCACATTCGTTGCTAATCGGGAGGCTGCAACAAATCGATATACCGGAACCCTGGGTGTAACTTGTCCAGCGTATCTATGATGGAAACCACGTTACGGCAACATTCGACAGGGCCACATCTGGCGATGTTCCGATGCGCAGGGGACTACGTCAGGGCCGCCCGTTATCCCCCGTTCTGTATATGCTAGAGACATCCTGCATGGAGAAGGGGAGCCACTGGAGAAAACAGGGATTTGGTTTCACTACATTTAACCACGGGGACGTGGTTAAATGGCGGCTCCCCGGGCTTGGTTTTGCCGATGATCTTGTGTTGATTGATTGCCGAGAATATGGCAGACATGAAGGTACTGTTGACTACCTGCGAAGCAGAACCGGCTCAGCTTCGACTGTATTTCAATGCCAGTAAGTCAGCCGTGGTGCCGTTTCTTTGGACGGGGCGAGGGCCTTGAACCCTTTACCATCCAGAATAATGCACTTCCCCTTAGTACCCGATACAGATACCTTGATGTCACAATGACTTGTTTCGAAGATTATCTAGCTGAACACCATGAAAACCCGAACGCATCCCCAGTAAGAAAGCGGAACATGCTGCATCGAAAAAGCGTTTGGAGGTGCGACTGGTATGTAATAACCCGAGAACTTGGGAAAGCGGTCGCTCTACCAGGACTGACTTTCGGCAATGGTGCTACTTGCACACCTAGCGAGATTCGGGGATACATTGAAAGACGACAAAGAAAGATTGGACGCCAGCCACTAGGATGCCACAGCAGGGTTGCCAATCAACTTCATTTTATTTATTTTCACCTTGAGGGCCCGGTGAGGGCATTACATAAGGGGGGGGGGGGGGGGGGGGGCGGACACATACATGTTATACAAATCAAGACTTGTTCAAGATCTCGAACGGTCCTCTTTCGAGGCACGTGAAGCCAGCAGCGATCTTGAATATGATGCCCCACTTCGACATATGAAGGGAGACTACTGAGCGAGGAGGATTTTCGTATATCTTCATCTCAAAAAAACGTGCACACAACGTGGAGGCGTCGAATCATTCGACTTGGGAAGAAGTACGGTGCCTTCTCAAGGACCGACGAGTCAGCTACAAAGAAAGACTGGGTTGCCAAGGTTAGAGGGCAGATAAAGACAGTCGAGGCGGACCGCTAGAGGACTGATATGCAAACTCAAGTATGCACCTTTACGCGTCTTAGAAGACCGACATCGCCCTATCCACTGGTGTGGAAATACGTTGGGAAGTCCGACTTCTCGCCGAGGACCGCGGTGGTGCCTTGCGTACCCGTCTGTACAGAAACACCAACATAACGGACTCGATGTGCAGTACATGTGGGGATGCGAACGAAACATTTGCTTCTCGAGTGCCCAGCACTGGAACCAGCAGCAGACGTCCGTACACGCATCGAGTAAGCCCTTGAATTTGCAGAAGAAACCTAATCTGTGGCGTGTCTGTTGTACAGACGCTCGCTGTAAAAAGCAAGCGCCGCATAAATACATACACACCTGCACTCGGCGTCGACTATTCCGTGCTACATTGCCAAGGCTAGCCTAGCATCCGCAGTGCTCCAACTCTGTCCAAGCACATAACTCCGAAGGGCGTGTTATCTGTCTCTACACCGAGATAAAAGAGCCCGCCGATAAAAAATATTTGCACAATTTCTTTTCAGGCCTAGCGTCAACTATTTTGTGCTACGTCACCAAGGATAGCGTAGCGTCCACAGTCAAGGGAATGAGACGTGTCGTGGTAATCCTCCCCTCTCTCCCAAATTAAAATGTCTATATTTAACCAGCTCGCCTGCACGCTTGCCGTAACTTCATTACTAGCAAGATAAAGCCTTCCGCAGCAGCCCTGTGAACGTTACGCTGGCCTTGACCATAGGGAGCTGTAGTAGACCGCGTCCGCCGTCGCGCTAAGCTTACCGAAGCTTGCCATAACTTATCTAGTGACACTAGGGAGTTTTCGTACATCGTTTTCACCGCCCCTCAACAGCCTCCGCAGCCCGCTACGATACCCGGAACTCTACAGTGAAGGCTACCGGCGCGCATGCGCAGCAGCGGCTTCTTCGTTGCGGAGGGCTTAGCGGAGGGGAAAACGCGGTCTACGAAAACTCCCTACTAACTATACCGGGAAACAAGCGCGCGCCACCTAGCCTTGGTTCCAGAACTCGTTTCCGGTCGCCGTAAGCTTAGCGGGAAAGCGGACACGGTCTACTACAACTCCCTAATGTACGTAGCAAGAAATAGCGCTTATCAACCGGGCGAAAAATTCTCAGTCACTAAGCTGTGGACGCATGGGCAACGTCTGATACAGCGCGCAACACAGGCATACAGCGCATGCTCAAAAGTAAATACACAGCCCAGCGAAAAAAAAAAAAAAAATGGCGGCGTGCAGAAGGCGATTTTTTTGGAAAGGTCTATTGGTATGGTGCCTGGAGCGCGTCTTCGACTGGTGTGTTTAGCGTCCTAGGCTGCGTTACATCAAGAGTTGTCCTGAAGTGGCCACAAATGACGTCACAGAAGGCGAAGTGCGAATAGCACGAGCGAACGCGAGTGTCGCTGTCGTCACGGCGTCCCAACTTCTGGCTGCCGAAACTTCCGTGCACCGCCACACTGGAGAGCGACCCGCAGCAGAACAGGCGTCTGCCGCATACACCACAGCCGTTGGGACGCCGTCAGGATCGCGACCGACGACAACGTGACACTTCTGTGACGTCACCAGGCGGATATCGAGGGACCACTTTTCTGGACGCGGTAAACACACCAGTCCGATATCAGCACCGAGAAGATGGAGTGGCGCCACATAGCGGTTCCTTGTCGTGACGTAGTACCAAGTATCACGTGACCACTTCTGCGCTTCGTTGGTAGCGTGTAGATTCAGGTGTATAGATCACAATTCATGTTTGAATTGTTAATTTGAACGAGAGACAAGGCGCGTGACGTCAAGATACCTAGTTTCCTCCTCTCTTCGCTTCGCTCCCTCAAGGCCGCGAGGCGGAGAAGACGCGAGGCCGTTCCTTCTCCTTCTCGGAGAAACATGACGTCAACATTTCTGCCAAATGCGCCTCTTTTTTTTTTGAAAAATACGGTCATCCGTTCGTGATATCGGTGTATGAGTGACGTTTTGGTGTTTGTAGCATCCCGTTGCACGCTTTTGCCGCGTGTTTTGGGGAATCCAGATTTCGGTTCAGCATCCCTTTAAGCTTATTAATCTTATCGCCGATTTCTTTTTTTTTTTTTTTGTAGTTTGTTTTTGCGGTTTTTGAGAGAGACCCGAAAAATTAAGTGTACGTACCACATGATGCGAGGGTTATCCATAGCGTGTTTATTTGAGCTTTACATCGAAGAAAGCAGCACACAGAATTGACCAGTGTGTCACTGCGATGACAGCATTCGCCACCACCGAGCAACACTCCGCAAATGACAAGGGGACGACGAAGAGATAAGCCTCCCCATCTAACCTTCACCTAGATGTTCCAGTTAACAAGATCTAGGTCAAGATTTGGTGAACAGAACAGTGCACAAAGATTCCTTGTCTTTTTGTGCGCTGTTCTGTTCACCATATGATCATACCAACTCGGAACTAGCATGCGCCTTAAATTCAACATGTGGCTGGCGTCTATCCACTTAAAGCCCGACCTAGAAAAAGGTTTTCCGCACGCTAGGAAAATCCTGCTCGCCACCCTTTCCATTTGCCCCTCTCCCACTGCCACCTTGACGGCGGGTGACTACTTTCGTTGCTGCATGTTGGGCTTATCCCGGCTCATCATTCCCTTCAGCTCAGGGTTGTTTTCGTACATAGCATCCGTGAGCAAGCTGGTTCAACTTGACGCGAAGCCGAAGCTACAAGCAAAATCGTGTTGCCGTGAACAACGCTTGCACTGCACGAGCGCGCGTGCTTGGCACTGAAAGCTGGGAGTTTTGTCTCGAAGCCTCTGCTGAGCGTCATGACGGATGCTCCAAACAACACTATTTGGGTCGAAACGCTCGCCCGAGTCGCTATTAAAATCTCGAGAGCTAGGAACCTATCGCCGACAAACATTTCAGCGGAGACGGACGTCGGCAGGGTCGGTGGAAATAATTCGCTTCCCACGGGGGGTGTTATACTTGACTGTATCCCTGTATTCGTGTGTCGCTGTAATAAACCGCTAGGAAAGAAGACGCATCCCCCCGTGTGGCGAGGTTGCAGCCGCGGCTTGGAGGCAGCAAAAAAGCTCCCGTGTTTGCTTGCCTCATCGACACTGGTGCTTCTCGGTCGTTTACGGCCGTTCGTTATTTTTTGTACTCTCGCGCTCAAGTTATTGCTGGTGCATATTGTTTTTATAGTAGTGTCCGAAGGATACGGAAGTCGTTGTGCACCATCATCCGGGGCCATCGGCGGCCGTTCCCGGAGGCGCAGCGATTTGGCAGCACGGATCGCGTGCTCCGATACGGATTTATACGATCCCTCCAAAACGAGCAGTGCAATTGGCCATCACGCACTCTTGGCTAAGTCTCTGTTTCAAGAAAGCCGGCCCCGGTGCGCCGAGACGCTGAGAGCGGCTTTGCGTGATCGGGGGGTCAGCTCGCGAATCAGCCCAGAAACGTGGTCACTCGATCGAAGAATGAAGGCCGGTTCTCGCATGCAGCGAAGCGCTCATGTAGCGCTGCTCACGTGCCGTCAACTAGTTGTCGTCTGCCACCAACAACAGTTTTGACGGTGCGATACAAAGCTGGTGAACGGTTTCGTCAGCACGCGCTTAGCGCGAGGTTAGCGCTACGCTTGTAGCGCTCCGCTGCATGTGTCAATAAAGCCCCTCGATGTGTTTGTGTTTGTCTTTATGTGTCAACAGGCCTTTATTGAGCCAGCAAATCTGAAAGAGGGAAAGGAATCGCTTTCTCCGCACCACAGAGGCTGCCTGCCACTGTTCCGCAAAAAAATCGCTCCTTGCACTCGTTTCCGATAGGGAGATTTCGTAGATGGTTTTGGCGGTCCAGCAACGTTCTCCGTAACCCGCTACGATACCCGGAACTCTACAGTCAAGGCCATCGGCGCGCAGGCGCAGTAGCGGCTTCTTCGTTGCGGACGGCTTAGCGGTGGTCAGGGGGCGAGTGAGCTACCCGAGCGGCAACGCGCACGCCATCCGCGGCTGCACCTCGGTCATCGCCATGTCGGCCATCGCCTCGAAACTATCGACTCGAAATTGGCTTCCTCGACAGCGGCACGCTGGAGCGACGGACCACAAACAAGGCAAGTTCGCCAACAACGGCGGCGACACGCCGCGCGTCAGGATTCCGCGGCGCTTTGTTCGGAAGCTGTCCTCGAGCGAGGACCGTCCAGTTTGCGAGATATAATCTCGGAAGTTATCATTATGGGACCGAGAAGAAATAACAGCGGCAGAAACTCGTCCAACTGACAAGAGAGAGAGAGCGGACTGAAGCTGCCCGCTTGCACCTTCTAAGTGGCCAACGAATCAATATATACTCTTTGTGGCCGGAGAACAGTACAGAACAACCGCTCGCCTTTAATATCAGTCTTCTTCTTTCTTTTTTTTCTTTCAACTGAAAAGAACCATACGAACTTTTTCTTTTTCTTTTATGCTTTTTTGAAGGCAAAAAAAAGGAGCCACGTGACTAAGACGTTTGGCAAAATACCCGGCAGTCACGTGGGCCTGTTGCAGTTCTAAAAAGCGGTGATTAGCTGGAGATTGGCAATCATGAGGAAAAGGGACAAAAATCTGCTCCGAACGAGGCGCCAACATGAGCGGGCATTGACGTCACACCGACGTTAAGGGTCGTTGAGGGCATCCATGGGTGAGCCCTCCCGACGCAGCGCGTCATCTCCGCCAGAAAACTGGGACAGCGGCCCACGAATTCGAAATTTCCGCCGTCCTCGCAGCGATCCAGGAGCGCGTCGGATCGACAACGCACGAGACGGAAGAGGTCATAAAGTGAGTGGCCGCTGACGCGAGCGATTCTGGCGACCAACAATAAATCGGGATAACGGTCAATGCGGCTGGTCAATCGATCCCCGACGGGACCGGCATTCAGAAAGGCGCTGGTGGCACGCCATGTGACCCTCAGCACCCGAACCTGAAACGCTGGCAGTTTACTTCGCCGATTGCCCGCAACACACCGAGCATTTTCTTTTTTTTTATCTGGCCCAAGTTATTTCCCAATATTGCCGCTGAGCCCGATATAGATCCATTTATTCGGGCACACCTTTTCGCGCGTGTGTTCATACGGCATTGCCTCCCGTGGGAAACGAAGCGTTCCGTCTCCGTGTACAGTGTAGTGCTAGCACGACGGCTTGGATTGACTCGGGTATGGGCTGCTCAGTGACTCGAAATCCGTTTCTTTCATTCGCTCATTTTCTCAGCTGACCTCTAATTTTCGGATACAGTGTGGCGCCCGCTCGCCCGGCCGGTCGGAGCTCGGGCGGAAAAAGCGCGGGAAGGTTGGTGGTGCTTGCCGGAGAACCACCACCCGAACGGTGCGCGCCAGCCGGAAACTGACCACGCGAACACTATTAATAGCCGTTTTTCTGGTACAATAAGTAGCCTACTATCGATGACGAATTGGCCAAAAGTGTTACGATAATGACCTGCGCGTATCAGTCTTCTATCTTACCTTCCGTCAAACTCCGTTATCGGAAATTCTCCGTCCGTGGTAGAGAATTAGAGATGGCGTCTCGCTCTCGATACCGAAACGGAGCAGGCCAGGGTAAGATCCCGAAGCCCCTCTTCATCACGGGGCGCCGTCTTTCCCAGCGTCCCAGCGCGCTCATCGTGCGTGCCATCAACACTTTCTGCCCCGTTCCCGCACCGGCGGCTTTTTTTTTTTTTTTTTTTTTTTCGAGCCCACTTGTTCGTTTAGAAGGAGGCCCACCATTAGAGGGAGCCCGGGCGTCTTTGAGCGACCCTTTTCACCGGCGGGGGGCAATTACAATCGGCGATACGCTAGGCCCCTCCCAGACTTCCCCCCGTCCCTTTTGTAGCCGGCAATATTAGCTGTGCGCGGTAGTTTATCGACAGTCGCCTCGCCGCACACACGCACCAACAACGGGAGCACGTTCTGGTCGCAGTCTTTTTCCACAAAGGGTAAAAAGCAACGAAAAAAACTCGACAACGGGGAGGGCAGACCCGTTGTCGTCCGTCACCCAGTGCACCCCTGCCGCGTCCCAGTGGCGCACAATGGGCACAAAGGACACCCCTGCGCGCTTTTCTCCGGGCTCACCGCAGCGGATCGGACCTCGGAGGACTCGCTGGCCGCTGCGGGCAGCCCGGGAGTTTGCTGCAGAGGCGCCGTGCCGACCAAGCACATGGCCCAAGCGGCGTCTCGGTAAACAGTCGCACCCAGGCGCACGACGCCAAGGGCTGCTCAGAAACACAAGAGCTTCCTTCGCCCTACGTACGGGGAATATTCGTTGCGCGTAGACATCGAGCGCGGTGCTCACAGCGCATACTCAAGCGATAATAGTCCTAGCATTGCCGCAGCCAAATCAACGAAGAAACCTGATGCTCACGTCCGTCACTTGAACCCGACGCGAAAATAGTTGACTTGTAACCTTAACGGGCATCGTTCCGGTGGTTCGGTTCGGGTAAGCGAGTGTTTATTATTCGGGGTGTCAAAGCTCCTCGCTGACCTGCCTTGCGTCTTTGTCCGTAGAACATCAAAACCCACCCTCCATCGACCGAAATTACAGCTCTTGTTCCCACTAAGGCAGTCGCGTGAACCACTGAAGGCTTTCGACACCGTGCATGACCGACAGGAAGATCGATAGAGACGTCGTGAGCCTAATTGCGTAGCCAACAAACTCCTGCGGAGCTGGTAGGGTTCCTGTGCTAGCACGATCTACAACGTTTCTACTACCAAAACGAATAAAGGGAATTTACTGTATGTATAAAGTTCACGTACCAGACGATGCATAGGTAATCTAAACAGCACTTAATCGAGCTTAATGTCAAACAAACAGCAGGCTCGATCGACGTGCGAGTGACGAGAGGAGAGTCCGCCAGCAACAATGCAACGACCGGCTAACACCGCGAACACATTCCCCACCCGAACCACGGTCGACTAGTGCCGCTCATTCCGAAAAGAGCAAACAACGCGGGGACAGCTGGCCCTCTATTCCGAAAACAAGGTCAGCTATTCATGCGGGAAGGGTCGACTCGGAAGAAAGGGTCGGCGGCATCCTCTTCCGAGTCAGCGAGGCGCGCCTGGGTGCCTTTGCTTGTGAGCGAAGTCGAGGGAATCGCAGGCGAGTTCTGCGAGTCCGTGTCTCTTTTTTCGCTGCCTGAACTCGTGGTGCGTGCAGACCACGAGCTACTGTAATGCTGACCTGCCTACAGAAGAATGTGCCAGCGCGCAGCTCTTTGTACATGGCCGCGGCCGCAGCGTTTCGTCACGCTATGACTTCGCGGCGCTGCATAAAGACCTTTTTTGATTCCTAGGGTATGCGCATATCAATCGAAGGCGCGGCGGCCTTCCCTTATCTGCAAGTGACCTGCTCTCCTCACGGGATCGAGTCGTCAGTCGGTGGTGGCGTGACAGAATCGCCACTAGCCGTCTTGCAGGCGTTATTGAAAAAAGTAACCGATTACAATTACATTTACTTTATTGAAAAATGTAACTCTAACTGTAACGTTTCAGTGGAGCGATCGCCTCTTGAAACTCTTTCAGTCAAAACGTCGCTGAACGCGTTGACATTCTAATCCCTTCTGGTATCTTTTTTAGGTGTCAAAAGAAGTGTCCAACGCTGGTGCAACATAGACGAGAGACGCACGGGAAAACAGGGCAATTTTTTTTTTTACGTAAAAAATCTCAACTTAGTAAACATATAGCTGATTACATGTAAATCATTACGGAAAAATAATAATTGAATTACAGCGAACGATACCGCAGAGAAAGGTAAATGAAGCGTTAAAAAGTTGCCGTAAAAGGCAATTGATTACGAGTAATCGGTTACTTGTACATCGTTATGTACAACTCTAATCACTAGAGGAGCCGGCTGCCAGAACAGTGGCTATTTACGGATGACCCGAGAAGGCGCCTTATTTCGACGATGGCACGAGAGCAGTCGCGGCTAAAAAAAAACGCCTTCGTGCTTCCCTGCCTGAGAAACGCCCTCTTTCGATCCAAGCAAACATGAGAGCGATGCATCCTGCTATGTTTTACTGCGGCTGCAGCCCGCTTTCGCCATGCTACGGTAGGTGTTCCCGAAAAACAGATATCACCAGCCGTGCGGGTGGTGCTCTAGTAGACAAGCTGTGAACCGCGTTCGGGTCGTAGGAAAGCCTTTATCGAGTTACCCCAATGGCGAAGCGAGGCACTTCATCGGCGACAGTGTCTTCCAAAAGGAAGACGCTGTCGTCCTTTGAAGGAACTCTAAAGATTACTCTATTGCAGAGCGGATGAACCTGTGAGGACGGCATGTGACCAACAAGCAGGCAGCATGGGAAACCCACCCACTATTTTTTTTTTTTTTTTTTTTAGGGGAAGTTGAAGGGTTTCTTTATTTGAGTAAAAACACTTAAATCGTCTTCATTAGGCCTCTAGGATCACGAATATCGAGATTGCTTTTCATTTTGGTGCGCGCAGGATGCAGTAAATGATTTTCAAAGCACCGCCGAAGCCCCTCCTTCCCGGAGCGTTACGTCACAAAA
Organism: Ixodes scapularis; assembly: GCF_016920785.2. Lineage (NCBI taxonomy): Eukaryota > Metazoa > Arthropoda > Arachnida > Ixodida > Ixodidae > Ixodes > Ixodes scapularis. The sequence goes on along the minus strand of NW_024609870.1, from coordinate 458,306 downwards.
GGAGTTTTCGTAATCTCCGCTCCCGCGCATCTTCAGCGCCTGTCAAAGCTATGCACGCGCACTCTTGCTCTCTTCAAAAAGGGTGTGAAAAGGACGTCCCGACTGGTGTCAGTGCGGAGGAACATACCTGGCAAGCTTGCAATTTGCACGCGCTGCCCACACGAGCCATTCACGCGCTTGGCGGCCCAAAGATCCTTCTATGACTTAACGACTGGTCGGAGGTTTTATTAGCGGCGAGATGTTTTGGTGGCGCCCTCCTATGATTCCCCCTTGTGACGTCATTACCTTGCGAACAACAAGTTCGATGGTGTTTGCAAATAGCATGGTGGAAGCCTGAAATCATTGCGCTCTCAAAGCAACACTGCCAACACCGTCGAAATTAAAGTTCTTTCATTCCTCTTATTTCCATCGATGGTATACCCTTTCCGACGTCATAGTCAGCTTTTGGGCCAATCGTGGAAGGCCGACCACAGCGACGCTTTCGGTCGCGCACGTCGCCAATTGTTTTCTAGCGTTTAGTTACACCTTCGGGGAAAACGAACGTGATATCCGGGTTCACGGGATAAACATGCTCTAAAATTCGCTTTTTTTTTTTTTCAAAATCCTTATTAGCTTTTACAAGTTTAATAGATTATAATTGTTCATCGACGATTGCCAGGCGGCAAATGAAGCACGCCTATCGCTTCGAAGTCATTTCAGAGGCTGCAGACGGGGGCAAAGACAAAGTGCGTTCAGAGATGCGGCGCGTGCGCTTCACCGACTATCGAACGACTCCGCAGTCTTCGAGGAAGCGCGGCTCCGGGAAGCGACCGTCATCGCAGCAGATGATGATGCCAGCGAGACAGATGGCAGAAAGCGGGAATGTCTCTTTACTTACTCGCACCTCCAAGGTTTCCATCGCCTCACCACGCCTACCCGATGGTGACATGAGAAAGTGGCTCTAGAAGGGCCGTTTCGGAGCGAGACATACGCGTTCATGAAGTCGGCGTCATTAGCACGAAGAAATAGCTGAGAGCGTCGGGTGTCCGCACGACGACATCCCACCGGTTGATCAGGTGGCCCTGGTTGTTGTCCCCGTTGTGGCACCCCCCGACAACCGCAGCATCACGATGGATGCAGGCACGTAGCCAGGATTTTGTTTCAGAGGGAGGGAGGGAGGGAGGGGGGGGGGGGGGCTTATGACAAAATGCTGTATTGGAGGAGGGGGAAGAGGAGGTCCCAGCAGAATAGAAGATTTCGGGGGGGGACCGGGCCCCACGGGCCGCCCCCCTGGCTACGTGCCTGGATGGACGGATGAACGTTGGCACTGTACCCTTTATATCGGGCGGTAGCTAGCGTCACCTAGCCTCGTCCTGGAGACACTTGAGTTGCCAGGAGCAACATCGTCCTCTCAAGAGCTGCCCAACAGTGCTGAATTATTCGAAAACGCGAGTGGAGTAAATTCAAAGTCCGGCTCCATTATTCGATCAATTTCTATTCCATTCCAATTCAAAGGTCGAATAATCGCGCAAGTCGACTTCTAAGGACAACGCAAGTTCGATGTCTGCGCAATAAATACGTTCTTTTCCTGAAAATTACGCGAAAGGATTTTCGTACGTTCCATCTGCTTTCCATTTTTTTCTTCGCGGATTCGTTCATTCTAGAGTATACATACATCGCTTCAAAAAAAAAAGAAAAAAAATTACCCCCATGGCCGTGCTGTTGGCGAAGTAAAGGGAAAGGGGTGGGAAAAGAGAGACTGGCACGCGAAAAGGCAGAAAGAAAACCTTCTTATTGACATGTATACGCGAGCATGTTTATAGAAAACACGCTTTTCATTGTGCCGTCACGGTGTCGGCGCGCTCAAAGAAAAGCTAGAAGGAAAAAGCGAGCAGGAAGAAAGCCTCAACCGCTTCCCGATTGAAATAACGCCAAAGGGGTACGCGGGGTAAATATTGAATACCTAATGCCGGGAAGAAACGCTCGGCGTGACGGGGGGGCCTGGCCGAGTTGCCCTCCCCGCTCAATGCGAACAAGGAGTAACAACCTTCCCAGAGCCGACTTGCGATACACTTACACGTGAGTTGCCTTGTCCTCTCGGGCGCCCAAGAAGTGTAAGCTCCGAAGAAGGGTTGCAGCTTTCTTTGTGGCCGCCTCATTTCTGCCGTCTTTTCTGCGGGTGTGTGTCGGGGGGAAGGGGGGCTGCGTAATGGGGCGGTATCGGCTTTCCCGGGAAACCTGTCATGCCTGCCCAGATGACATGTGAGAGGAACGAGGGAAATGCGCGCACCAACGCACACCCTCCGATGTTCGTGTCGTACTATGCGTTTCTTATCGAGAAGAGGCGCTCCACAAAACTGCCCGGATTGCATTTCGTTCCGCTGTTGTTGGTCGTTTTGGTTTGTCGCGTTCTCTCCCAACGTTATTCCGATTACGGCACCTTTTTCTCGTTTGATTCCAAATCTCGAATATCAGCGGGGAAAGGAGTTTGCCAGCTTTGAGCTCGCACTGCAGCACCAAGGGATTCTGGGTCCAATCCCCGCCCCTGCCCGTTGAGATCTGAATGAGCATCGTACCGGCGTGAGATCGTGTATCACTACTGCGTGGCGCACGTTAAAGACCCCAGGCTAGCGGTTTTAGTGCACTGGCTAAGTTTCTCCCCTACAGCTGGGAGACTCGTCGCCCGTTGAGGCAGACCAAGTTCTAGGCTGTATAAACACACACACAGCCTTTTTTAATTTTTGCTAGCTTTGCATGAACAAAAGCATTCTGTTCCCGACGAGATGCGTAGCAATAAGGTTGACCGAATGCGCACAGACTGCAGTATCTCCACTACCTCCTGGCTGTGCACAGTTGAAGCGGCATTGACACGGGCGAGAAATCTGCGCCGGGACATGCGCGAGGTCGACAGCCGGCGCAGTCTAGCGGTTTCAAGCTTGACACCACCGCAGACGAGTCTAGCAAGCTCTACAGTTGACACCAAATGCGAGAACATATTATTGAAGCCAAGCCCACCCGCCGCCAAACCAGGATTGTTTGTGACACCTGAGCACCCCTCCCTCCCTCCTCTTCCGCGTCCGTAGCTCACGTCATAGCAGCGCACCGCAAAAGCCTCACGTTTCTGTCGCGTGACGCGCGCGCCGCGCAGAAACCCCCGGGATTTTTCCCTCGTCTAAAGGGACACTGAAATGGAAAACAAATTTTGTAAAAGACTTATTTAGAAAACGTTTTGTCTAAAACGAAATGGACCGGGTTATTTAGGTTATTTGACGGAATTTCGGTGAAGGTAGCGCGCAGTACGTCCCGCCCTTGAGCGCCATAACTATGCTCCATTCCTCGGATATCATTGGCTGGAGATGATGATACCCTGTGAATGTTAGTTATTTGCTATTGCTTTTCAAGTGTGCATTCCTAACTAGTGTACTAAGTAACAATAATGTCTTACTTTATTTTGTTAATTTTTGTTCTTTTGTTTTGTACTTTGAGCTAAAAGTACGCCTGTGTGTATATATTTATTTTGCCTGTGTTGTTGCGCATTAGTGCATGTTTGACTGTTGTCGAATGCTAGGTGCCATCTTGGAGCTGGAGCCTCGTCAAGCTGCACTTGTTGCAGCTTTTTGTCCCAGCTGCCATCTTTCTTGCGAAAGAAAATAAAGTATTGATTGGTTGATTCATTAACGTGCGGGATGTTCGCTCTAAAATTCTTTCTTTCATTCGACTTTTAGTCGTTTATTCGACTTTTTTTCTTCATACGTGACGCAACGGTTGCGCTTACAAAGGATATAAGCGCAACCGTCACCCGTTTTTTCTCCCCTCTATATTTTTACTATTTGCACGTTGAAATGCTTTATTATTATTTTTTTTTTTTTCGTCGCCCATACCGGATATTCCTACCAGGTGGCTGGAGGACAAGCGACGTGTGTGTGTGTAAGCGTTGCAAGAGTACAAGAAGGCGAAGGAGAGGGCCAATAATGTTCACGCACAGGGCGCGCCTTGGCCACTGGCTCTGGACCCCGACGTCGAACGCAGCGTAGCGCAGAAGGTGCGCCTTTTTCTTTGGCCGGCGAGCAGGAGCTCGATATCGGCGACCAATCAGTATATCTGCGTGCGCTATGCTCCGCCACGTCTGCTACGCTCGACGTCGAAGCCTTCAGTGCCCGTTTACAGACGCAAGTTGGCACCCGTAGATCGCGACCTAAGAAGCTCCTGGAGGCGACATGACGCCCCCAAAGACAGAAACCAAAAGACGCTATTCGATGGACCCCCGGGGCTGCGTTCTCAGCAACAGCGAGCTTCGTTTCCGGCTGGATTTTCTCGTTTTCTTTTTCTGGCTTGAGCCAGTAGGCCGCCTCCTCCTACGGCCATGACCGCGAGTGAAGGAGGACGCCCCTCAGCATGAAATTGTCTCGCGGATAGCGGAGGCGCCTCTTTTGTGGGCGCGACTGCACCCCCTGGCCGAAAAAAACAGGCTTATTGCACACTGCCATAATCAGAGTTCTCATTAGTCTTCTGCCCGGTGTGGATACGCCACTGTTTTGATGTACGCCTTTTCTGAGTCACGCTTACTTTCTAATGTCACGATTAGCAGCATGCTTATATGTCTCCTCGTTGATTTTCCGGCCCTATATTGGGGCCGCTTGGAAATGGTGGGGCATAGACGCGGACATCGGCGGGTCCCAGTTGGTGGCGCTGGCGACGCCACGCACTAAGAAGCATCATAATAAGTTCTGTACCTAGCTTATAACGCCGCGCACTGTATAAAGCGAAGTTCGCTCGAGCAACTTCAACTCGACTCCTTCCTTTGTCTTCTGTCGCTCTCCTTCATTTTCTTGGGCGCGCCGATGTCAGCGCGCTTCCGAGATTTCGCGGCCACGCAATAGAAGCGTCTTGAAAGCACGAGCGTTTTCACATGAGCGTTCGGAAGCACGTTGCCTGAAAACGTATTTGAGTTATTCCCCAAGGAATCCGAACGCATACACGTTGTGAGAAAAACTTCCAGCCTTTCCACTCTGGTGAATGCGGAAGACCAGCGGAGCTGTACTGCGGAAAGTAATGACCGGCCGCAAGTCGGCAAGCCAGAGTGGAAACGCTGCCGCCATCTATGAGCGACGGCGGCAACCAGGTTCGTGGCTCGTCGCCGTCGCTCACAGATGGCGGTAGCTGTCCAGAGTTCGCTGTCTTCATTTCTTTGCGGGCTAATCCTTTGGAGGTTGAACACACCCTCTTTACGGGGGAGAATTAAGGTTTATGGGGGTGCATCTTAGATTAGATATGTGCTATTTTATGAAGACATATATACACATTTCAAACGCCGCATCGCTTCTTCCTCCGACAACAAAATCTTGCAAGAACTACTTGGTACGAACAAGTCTTGCGTTTTGTTTTTTCAAGGTGACAACGAGTATTGTGTGGCAGTAACTGCGCTATAAAGTTCGGTGGCGATCTGCGGCGCACGTCCCGACAATACGCAGAGGGCTACAGGCACTCCGAACACGTCGGGAGAACCCGGGGAAGCGGCCACCGAAAGGAAGCGAGAGAGGGCTAATGAAGCTTCCCGAATGTCGTCTCTGCGCAGCCACCGCGCGGAACGCAGAGCCCGACTGCAGTCCCGAGAGAAAAGCGAGGGCAGCAAAGAAGCGCCGAAGTTCCCCAGAGAGACGACCGCCGCCGCCTCGCACGCCCGACACGTTACAAACGACCGCGATATCCAACCCGTAAATGAATCGCGCCCGCTCTTTTTTCTCTCCCTCTCGGACATTCTTTCCTCGTCTGCGGAAGGAAAAAAGCCGAGAGGAAAACGAGGGAGGGCGACGGTCCCGAACATCGACGCGAGAAAATCTCCGATGCAACGCTGGCTACAGAGAAATAAGTTTAAAGAAACGGGGATTTAACGGATGGCATTTTATTGAAAGGATACTAGGATATGGAGCTCGCGTTGTCCGGGCCTCTCTCGAGCGAACGCCAGGAGCGGAATTGCCACTGTTAAAGGGATACTACAACAAAATTTCGGCGCTCATTTTTTGGTCTATATGTGTTCAAAGGAGCAGTATCACATCGAACATACCAATATCTTGTTAAAAAAAGTCTCGAAAAGGAATTTTAAAACGAATTAAACGATTAGCAAAGAGCCCCTGGTGGATGTCGCTAAAGCCTCGCTTGTAATGCCCGTCTAGGAACCTTGACAGCTAGTGACGGTGAGTGTCTCGGCTCCGGCCACGACGAGAAAAGAGGGAAAGGAGGAACTCCCCTCTTCCCGAGAGTGCCTCTTGTGTGTCGCAGAAGTCGCTATTGTCCCTCTACAAGATTACAGAGGATTACTCAAAATTCGCACAAAAGCAGCCGCTCCGGTGGCTGGAACGACTAGGCCATCCTCTCGACGTCAGCCTCGCCGTAGGTTTGCTCGTCCCGAGACGACCTACGTCACGATTGAGTTGGATGTCACGTGGTCTCCGCTGGGCCTTCTCTGAGCGCTTACCAGAGTGGGCCGTTTATAACGCAAAATACAGCCACCAGGCTCAAAAAACAAACGTGCGATTGTCATTTACGGATATTGTGGATCATATTCAACCTATTTTTGAACACGACGGGATATTTCAAATTTCGTTGAAGTATTTTTTAAAGGATTGCCTAAAGCCCACCATAATTTCAGCCGAGATTCGCTGACCATCAATAGACGCTTTGCAGCAGCTGCTCATCGGCGCCGCCATTACCGACCTTCAGCTTCTGCTTCCTCTTATTCCCTTCACTATACACTCCGTGCGACGCGACTGGCGCGCCGCCGCGCGGCCGGTACCGAAGGTAGGCAGTGAGCACCCCAGAGAAAACGAAACCGAAACCACGCCGCGTACGTTGGTACGCGTTGAAGTCGGAGTGGTGCTGTTGCGCTGGGTTCACAGCATGAAGTGCTGCCTGTGCTGCGTCATTAAGTGCTTCAATAGTTGTGCGTCGTATCTCGTGGAGACAAAGTTTCACAGTTTTTCACCTCGCCGATGTTTTGTGGGACAGCGACAACGACGGAGCCGTGCCGTACGACGCGAGAAATTTGGTGTCCCGATCATGTCTGCCACTGTGTCGGCACGGCTGACATATTCTACACTGTCGCTTTGCGCTCTGCGTTTGTTTTCGTACCAGTAACGCCTACATGTGTCAGCGCCGATGGGATGAACTGAAATGCCATCCCACACTCGCGGGTATGCAGTGCCAATTTCGTTGGAGGAATGCCCTCCAAAGAAGTTTCGTCCCCATCGTACGTGTCGATGATATTTCCGGACAAATATGGCACGCAATCTGTACTTCATGAAGAAAGATTTGAACGGTAAAAAGAGTGACAAATATAAATTTAAAGAAAACAATCATGAAACTCGGAATCACTGGAGAATCGACGTTTGAGTATGGAAGTTTATGTGGTGTGCTTTCTTTCTTGATCAGCCTCCTTTTGGGTGTGGAAACACTGACACCCCGAGTTCTGTAGACAACAATTTTTTTTTCTCGGCTTCAGAGCCACCTATCGCAAAGTAGTTCGAACTGGAAGTACCGTCCACTGGTCCCTTCCTACCTGTAAAATGTGCACCCCCCACGATGAGTGGTATTTTCTGACAGCCTTTGACGGTCAAAGCCAGTTCCCATTTAGTTACGCCGCCCAAACTAAATTTTCACCTGGTTTCGCTATGCCAACTCTTTTTGTTATAATAAGTGTTGTGCCAAGTGACGGTCATGTCAAAGTACCTGTGGGCCGAAAATCAGCACCTCGCACAACAGGTTATTACACAACAGCTGACCGCAAAAGCCCTTGGCGGCCAAACCGTGTGTTGGCCGACAACTTCGTTTTCTGGGCTTTGGAACCACCTTTCGTAAAGTTGTTTCAATTGGAAGTACAGTCCACTAGTCCCTTCCTACCTCTAAAGTCTCCACCTCCCCCGACCAGTGGTATTCTCTTGACAGCCTTTTCATGGTCAAAACCGGTTCCCATTGAGTTACGCCGCCCAAACCAAATTTTCTCCTGGTTTCTCTATGCCACCTTTTTTTGTTTTTTTTTTTGTATAATAAGTGCTCTGTCATGTTACTGTCAAGTCCAAGCACCTGTGTGCCCAAATCTGCACTTTGCAAAGCCCGCTATAACACAACATTTTGGGTCCAATATGGATCTTTATTTCTTCATTCGTTAGAAACAACTTTCACACCTGCTGTCTTATGAAACTTGGCACACTTTGTGCACAAACTTAGTGGACATCTCACTCGCCTCCAATATCATCGTTCCAGCAGTCCTACATTTACAGCGACGAGCGAAATAAATTTCCCACTCAAAGCAATTATGGTGGCGGCCGTCTTGCTTTTCGGAAAATTGCTCCAAATCCTTTTTTGGCCGCAACTAGAGAAATTCCCCCGAATAACGACTAAACCTCAATATATAAGAAGTGGAGAACAGCTAAATGCCCTTCTTAGGTCTGCCCCAGCATTCATGCAACGTCACCCTCAACGTATCGGCTCAAAAAGCAAAAGTTTCGTCCGTGCGCGCTTCCGCCGCCACAGCTTGGCATGCGAAAAGGCGCCGCAGGCTGCTGAACGCGCCTCACGGTCGAACGCCAGCTCCTCCGCTAGCGGCGCTGCGCGCGTTTTTCAAAGCGCTCCCTATAGTTCCCGCACGGAGTGTATAGTCCGTTGCAATTCAAGAAGGTAGGGCGAGGCAAAGAAAGGCCGGGAAAGAGAAAGCAGACGGAACGCTGGAGGAGGGAGTAGGAATCTCCTCCTCTCCAGCGTTCCGTCTACTTCCTCCTCCCCGGTCTTCCTTTCCCTCGCCCTACCTTCTTGAGTTGCGACGGACTATAGTAGTGTCATTTCAGATTCTAGTGTCCTTCTCTCCAGCATTGGCCTGGCTCGTGAACGCCTGTTTCCGTGGATCCGTATCTTGACAAGATAAGAGATGGTCAGCAATGGCGGCTGTAATCTCTTCAGACCAACCAAACGTCATGGTTATAACCTCGTACTCCTCGAGCCACACAAACACGCTGAAGCCTGACCAGAGTGGCTGTCGTGCCGCATATCACGCAGCGTCTCGCCACGAGCGCGACGCTGTAGTCGACGGACGTGTCTGCCGGATACTCGTCAAGCGCCGCTTGGGATCCACGATCACGTCTATGACTTCCAGCTACGCCCAGAATGCATTGATTTAGAGCGAATATCCAATCCCTACAGCTCGAACACTGCGAAGGCTATGCCGTTCCACTCACGAGTCTTCACCAACCCATACAAGAGAGAGACGTCGGGTGTGTGTTCGGAACAATATCGGCAACATGCGCATTCGATCACCATCGCTAGCACTAATCCAGCAGGGTTCTGGAATTATGCGACACATATCTATTTTCTGGTTGAGCTCATAAAAAGCAAAGGGCACACCCCGGAACGCAATCTAAAACAGCCAAAAGAGCTCCAACAACCTATCGAGTCCATATTTTTTATTCAGTTTTGCAGTAGTATAGATTAGATATTCTAATAGTTTACCGTCAATAGTTTCTAAGGAAAATTTGTACCGTTTTGCGATGGTTTTCCAATAGGTTTTGATTTGTTTCTCGATAATTATGCAAAAGTCCCTACTCGCATTTGCGTTTTTCTTCCTGCTACACGACATTTCCCATATTCGACTACAAAACAATTCATTCAAAGTATGCTATCGAGTTTCATAAAAGTCGTCTACCAATAGTTTTACCATAGTCGACTATCAATTGTAAACTATCGATAGTACTATCGATGGTTTTACGATAGTCGCGACTATCGATAGCCCCATCGATAGATTTTTTTTTCCACTGTCGATAGTTAAATTTGACTTCCATTATCGATAGTTTTGCATCACTCTGCGAGTCGTCGTCATTTGTTGGGCACATATCTGCGCTCTTGAACACCGTGCCGCAAAACTTAGCTTGGCGCATAATGGGAAAAAAAAAAAAAAAGAATACACACCCAGCAACTCAACGCCGCCAAACCTATAAAAAAAAAGAGAGAAGAAAAATTGCCGTTCATTTGTTGCACTGAGGGTGCTGTGGGAGTGCGGCGTTCGTCGCCTCTCTGTCCTCCCCCGCTCCCTGCGCGTGTGCATGGGCGGAAACGTAATCACGGGGCTAAAAATAGACAGAGGACTGGTCCAACGAACACGTAGCTTCCACCGTACTGTCAGCTTTAGAATGAAAGAAGTACGTGGTCCTTCCCGTAAGAAAATCTCGTGAGCCTATCACAGAACAGGCCGAAGAACGATCCAGGAATCCGAGTCGGGGATCGGTGGCCGAGTGCTCTAACAGCCTGTTTAAACAGGACACTAGAAAAATCGTCAAAAGTGAAGCGGACGCTTCAGTTTTGACGATTGTTGCAGGAGTTTCCAAATCATCCACCATCTACTAAAATTGGAAAGTAATTTGTAATTTCGGAAAAAGTAATTGAAGTAAACTACTGATTACCGAAATAAAAATGTAATTGAAAGTTGCTAAACTACTCACGAAAGTGGCTAAACTACAGTAACTCGAGTAGAGTAGTTGAACTATACGTAGAAGTCTGGTTCATAGTACCAGAGGAGGATAAAGAAAACAGAGTTGTTAGTGCCCCAGCGGCGTATATTTCTCCTTTTTCTTCGTGCATGCCTTGTATATATATTTTTTTTTTTTCGTAGTGTGTAGGTTTATTTTCTTTCCGCTGGCCATTTCCGTACGCATCATGAACCAAGTATTTCAGCTTGCGCCCGTCTAAAACCGGACATGGCCCCCGCGTCTGTGCCACGCTCGCCGACATCCCACGCGGCATACACACACATGTGCGCGCGCGTCGAGAGACAGGGAGAGACGTCGAAAGGGAGTGTAGCAAAGATGGCCGCCGTGTGCATTCGCTCGGCGCGTGGGCGCCCGCACATGCGCGTCCGCCCGTGCTCGTGGGTTCAGGCTGGCTCACGGCCGTATTCTGAAACGATACTCGACTCCAGCTCACCTCAGTCACCTCGACCCAAAAGGCATTTGGCTTCACAGACGCCTATCGGCGATTACTCCACAGAGGAATTACAGCGTTTTCATGCATGTTGGAGACGACATGCACCAAAATTATGTTTAGACGTGTTTCGCCTAAACATAATTTTGGTGCAAAATATGAATATGTGAGTAATTTTAAAATAATCCGCCTTATAAGCCACTGACTTGGTATATTTCAAGCTTTCCCCAGGCAGCATGTTGTTATATATATATATATATATATATATATATATATATATATATATAAATTATACAAACACAAGCCTTTCCAATCTGGTTTATAGTGCGGGCGAAATAACAGCAACAACGTTTTTCGTTGCCCGAATTCGACTAAGCACCACGCTTTTTTGCCCACTGGTCTCCTTGAAGAGGTGTGCTCTGCAATGTGTTGGTTTAACCGCATACGTTGCTAAGTAGCCCAGTACCCATCTTTGTCATCATGCAAAATGCTAGCGTATTAAAAGACAACAAAAACATATCAAGCAGTGGTGTTAACTTGACGACGGTTCACATATTTGTGTAAGGGGTGAAACCATAGGCATCTGGCAGTACGGGCATTGTGAATTTGCTGGTGCCAGTGAAACCCAAATATCCAAGCGGCTAATTTCAGTGTTAGCGTGAAATAATGCATTTTTATTTAGTTATTTCAATATTTTGTACATCTGGGCTCGAAAACTTACGCGTGTCCACAGAACAGCTGCTGCTGATGAACAGATTAATTAAAACTGCTCAAGCATGTTTTCATCGCTGGATCAGAGACCGAAGAATTAGGTAAGGGCTATGCACACAGTATAGCGGTCGACTTAATACGTGTTAGTCACCAGGATATTTATGCTTCGTATGTCCACTGAATGAACAGTTGCACCTAGTATTGTCATGCCCGAAGCACGGATATCGAGTGTCTCTCGCAATGGTAACTAGACGGAAGTCCTCCTACCCTGCTGCATCTCCTTCATATAAGTAACGCCGGGTAAGATACGGAATCCAAAGAACACTTTATGAACAGGACATGGCGACTTCTTACAGATAGCTTCATTTTATTTATTTATATATTATATATATTATATATATATATATATATATATATATATATATATATATATATATATATATATATAAATTATTTGTACAGTTCGTTGCGTCATCTTAATTCATTATATCCAACCCACCGTTAACGTAAATTATCGTGGACGATGGGACGTTATAACACGACAAATCATTTTTCAATATTAGACACTGTGGTCCATGAAAAGCTGAATAATGAGCAACTAAAAATAAACGTAATCGCGAAACATCGAAGTATCGTTGAAAAACAGCTCTTTAATTTGGCGTTTACATTATGACTGTCGGAAACCTAGACAAAACGTCATGCACGCTGGGAGTTGCACCTTAAAGGCGAAGCTTAAAAGTCCCTTAATGGTGTTTTTCTTCCTTTTTTTTAACCGATATTTTTTAATGCGTTTTTACTGCTACGTGAATCACGTCTTCACTACATGTTTCTTCAGCTCGGCGGACGTTCGAGCAGCAAACAACCGTCCCAGACTGGTGAGTAATTAACTAAAATTCGCTATGAACTTTTTTATTAGTGCAAATACAGAAATGATTCCGATCAGAAAATTGCTAAGCGTCATTGAAAACCACTAAATCAGTAATTTCCAGAAAGAATGAGCGCGGGAGAAGCGCAGTAGTGCCCTAAAGGTACCAACTCGTGGAGCAGGAACAAGGCTAGCGGTGCGATAAGGCGCCCGCGCCATTTTTCCGTCTCTTATTATAGTCCCAGCCTTGCGCCTGCTGCCTGGTTCGATACCAGGACCAGGCAGAGTTTTTCGCTCGCGAACCGGTCACCTAGCTGCGTTTGGAGATTTGTGTTTGTCCTCTGTCGCCCGTGTTCCCCTTCTCCAGGATTCTCGTCAGTGGCACAACTTGCCTATCACTTAGAACGTCAAATAGCGGACGATTACAATTTCACATTGCGTCCGATTCCATCCGGAACATAGCAGACGATCCATTTTTTTTTTCTCGTTTTTCTTAGGAGAGGGTTTATGGTGTTTTCTCAGACTTTCCACAAATGCTCTACCATGAGAAATATTCTCCCTAATGCAGACACGTTTTAGCAACGAGTACGACGACCAAGGACTGACATAACTTGGTATAAAAAAATTCAACAACTCGTAACAAGGGAGTTCCTAGATAGCGTCCTAACCTACACAGCGTGCTCGAGTATAGTGCGCTTCGAAATGTTACTAAAGCCGGCTACACAGCGCTTGCGTTAGAGCTGTAAGTAAAACTGATATTAAACAATACCGCGTAGCCGAAAACCTGGATTGGATTGTGATGGCCACACTCCACTGGATTCCCATAGTTGCTAGACGAAACAAACTTTTCCCAAATCCTATTCATTGATAGATAAATGCTTTGGCGATGTTTTGGCGCGAGTTTTGCCTTTGGGCGGAGCGAGTAGCAGGCAAGCGGGAATTTACCTGAATGGCGCAAATGAACCGGCTAAACAGCTTCGCGAAAATACCAGGATCCGAGGGCACCAAAACGATTTTTCGGAGAGTTGTTCGAGGCAACGCAGGGACCTTCGACCAAGACGTTACGCGCCACCACTTGACCACGAGATGGCAGCACCTTACCGTGTGACAGCGTCGCTTGGCCACTCCAGCCAGTAACGACACCGGGGTAAGAAACAGAGTGGCAGTGTCTTACCTGAAAAGAGAAGAAAACGGACATTTCAACGCACTACCCGGTAACCATTGCAAAAACCAAACATCCTAAGACTAAAAACTCTAAACAAGCAAGCGCACGAAACCTTAACAAGGAATGCTCCTCTGACTTCTCTGTTACTTTGGGATCACGTATCGTTTAAAAACAGATAGGCCTAGATTCATTCGTTCATCCACCCGGCTTACCTAGAGCTTAACCTGCTCAAGAGGGGACATCCGACAACGGAGCAGCATTACCTACACAATAATAAACGAACCTCTTACTCGGAATGTTGGAAACAATGCTCCATGGAGTCACGTATAACATTTATTAATTCACTGATTGTATGGAGTAGCCGACACTGCGAAGTCACAATAAGCATCTCCATCGATATCCACGCACAACAGGTTTCTTCTTTTTTTTTTTTTTGTACGGTAGAGAAAATAAGTTATTTTACAGACGTAGTCGTCGTAAAACACAAAGCAAAGGTATTTTGGATTACAGAATTCGCCTCATCTTATTCACTCAATCGATTTTGTCCAATACACAGCTACTTTCATAAATCCGTCACCGCGCGCGTTGCATTCTGGGTGCCTGTTGCCCAGGAGCGGAGTGCGCATGGATTTTACTTCCCACTGATTCCCACAATGCATAACGTGGCATCAGGCCGCGATGAGGCACTTCGAGTTTCGGAATAACTCTCTTTACGAGCTCCGCGCACCATTGTAGCGTAGCTGGCGTTACCGTCGTTTTACCAAACGAGACATTTAGGCAAAAGCTGCGCTCTCGAGCCAGGGCCTGCCGAGCGCGCCAAGTAATTGCACGCATCAGCGATAAGCACGAACCACATAAAGCGTCCCAGCTGCGCACAACTAACCTCAATGCGTCCGCTTTCGGAATGAAAAAAAAAAAATAAACGATAAATATAGCTAGGTGCATATTATTTCTAGGCGTATTTTTACGTGTGTTTCTGAGCCTCCATTGAACAGCCTCATCACCATTATGAAGATTGTTGCTCGGGAGCCCTGCGCCGTCGATTCGAACTATGCTATAAGCATAGGCACAAATAGCGTCCTAAACTTTATCCGTCAAGAAACAAAGGATGTTATGGACCGAATTGAGCGATGTCTTCACGGGGCCGTGGACAGCTTCGCGTCTTTGGGTTGAGGAGCCTAGGTCTGGGGTCCATTGCCCCAATATATATATATATATTTTTAATAACATTTGGTTATCGTTATTAAGTTAAGGTCACATTGAGAACGCTAACACGGGAGAGACGCCTAGTTTATCTGTTTTCCACGCCCGTTGGAGAGACAAGAAATGAGCGAATTCCTGGCCGAGAGATCCGCCGAGTCCGCCTGTCATAGGAGCGCATCCTTCCTGCAACGGCCAGAGATGCGTCGAAAGGGGGAATGCTGAGGGAAAAGGGGAGCAGCTCGTCCGCCGGACAGACCCATTGTCCGCTGGGAGCATCTTCGCTGCGGATTCTCAAAACGCGGTGAGAAATTGCGCCGCACTTTGAGGAACTTCGCCCCATCGTCCATTCAACCGTCCCCTCCCTTCATTCATTTTCTTTTTTTTTTTCTCGGCAAAAATCGCTAACAATGGCAGCGTCGCCGACGCCGAAAAACAAGTCGGCACCATCATTTTCATGGATTTTTCTTCCCTTTCCTCGGTGAGGGTATAGCGATGAAAATGATCGAGAAAGCCGAAATTGGGCGAAATACAAAGACGTCCATCGGTTAGTGTGACTGCCAGGCAGTTAGTGTCCCCTCTGCCTTGGTCTCTTCACTCCCCGAGCCAGTGGGAACATTGAACACGGAAGGAAGAGAACTGCAGTGTTGGCGAACCAGAGGCTACAAACTGCTAGTGAAGCCTATATCCTACTCGTGCGGGAATTCCCGTGCAATTTCAAACTTGCCGAAGCTCTCTTCGAGCGCACGCTGCAAGGGGAAGCCATGCAAGCACTATACGCAAATCAACTTGATTAAATCTCGAATTAAAAAAAAAAAATTGATCGATGCGAATGCGATCGCTACCACACTCCACGATGGTTCCAGCATTTTACAGCAGGGTAGAGTTTTTTCCTACTTGGAGCGCGCATGAGATGAGATGATGTTGTGGCTGCGTTGCAGCGAAGCACGCAGGGTGTGAGCGGATGTCATTTTGTCAACACCGGTGAGCGGTGCACACTGAACGGAACGTGCGCCACCGTCGCTGTCCTTCCGCCAAACTATTCACGTCTTCGTGACTTTCATTATTGAAACGACGAAGACTTTTGACAGCTGACGATTCCACCATTATCATCGGAATTGTCGAAAAAAGCACCTCGTTCCGCCCGAACAGACTAGCGAGGAATATACAATATTACCGACCGTCCTGGATACGAAGATAAAATCGAATAGCAATCATTCGAAGCGGTTATCGAAACTTGTATACTCCGTTCACCCTCCAGCTGAGACTACACTCCGTTACACATCATGTCCGGACGCAGAGGACGCTACGAGCTATCCTAGCCAATCCCGCTCTCTGTACTTGGCCCATGATAACGCTTTCCGCGCGTCGCTGTGCCCCCTAAGGTCACGTGACGTTCGCACGGTCTTTGATTGGCTCGGATGGCTCGTAGCATCCGCTTCGCTCGGACGTAAGAAGAAACGGAGCATAGAGGCTCCGCATTCAGCGCGAGCTCGCTGGCTTCAGCAGTGCTTTGGTTGCGCGTGCCTGCGTGTTCACACCCGTGTTAGCGAGGACAGAAAGCTCGCGCTGAAGGGGAGCTTCTAGTCTTAGCTGAAGGGTAAACGGAGTATAGATGTTACATTAAAAATCCGACAGAGTAGCGAGGAATGGAGTTTGGTGTTTATAAAGTGGACATTTGGCACGCTTATAGATTCCTCGTGTTTAGTGTAATGCAGCACGAGGGAGGCCACGATGGCGCGGCAATGTAGACCACAAAAGATGAACTGGCCGCGTTGATAGCTATTCAAACAACGAAATGCAGGGAAATATTTTAAATTCGGCAATCGATTTCGGCATTGAGTGATTGAGAAACACGAGCGAAACGAATACACTATCATCAGTCAAAACAAAAACATTCGCAATTTTATGTTTATTGCACACGGACATTAGAGTAAACACAGAATGTCAGAAACCAAGAAACCTTCGGGACCTAACAAACAGTCTCAGATCTGAGCCAACGGAGTGACTAGGAGACGCTAGGCGGTGAACTAGCAGCGCAATCGAGGGCCGCATATCGCCGCCCCTCGGCCAGGCTCGCGAGCGCCTGAGAGAGAAGGGAAAATGCCAACGGAGGAAGCGCCAAGAAAAAGAAATACAAAAATACTGGGAGTCCAGACTCGACGAAAGCCCAACAAAACCGCCCCAAACTCGGCAGCACCCGGGTTGGAAATCTGATAAAGAGGGAAAAGAACAAAAACGGGCATAAGACAAAAAATAAGGGGAGAGGCCGACCTGGAGCCGGGAAAAGAAGGGTTGTTGAGGAAAGCAACGGCGAGAGGAAGACGATCCCGGAGGGGAACCGGGAGACCCAGCACTCTCTCGGCCCCCCGACAACAAAAGGATGCTCCCCCCAGGAGCCCGCCCGCGTTCCATCCTTTCCCGTCGTCCCTTTTCAACACTTCCGCGTGTTTTTTTGCAAATCGAAAAGAAGATATATACGCGTCTCACTCGCGCCTTTCCGAGTCTGCTTTCCTTCCCACTTTTCTTGGGTCTTCCCGTTCGTTTCTTGTTGTTTTTCCCTTCGACCGGGCTCTTCCACCAAAAACCGGGATTCCCACGAGGAAGGACGTTTGACAGCGAAGATACTTTTCCCCTTTCCCCAATTCTTTTTGGCTGTCTGAATAACGCCGCTGTTTCTGTTTTTTTTTTTTTTTTTCCTCTCCATTTTTGAGGGAAATTTAGTGTCTTTCCCATGCTGATGTTCCCTTCCACGTCGACGAAGCAAAATATCGCTCCCTTCTTTTCATATTTTACTGAAAGGAACTCGCGCTGCGAGCATAGGAGAACAAGACGATCTCGGGAGCATCAATATCTGCCCGAGCTTTTTCTTTTTCTTTATTGTTATGATTATCACTATTTATTTCGTCCGAATTTTCGCTATCTCTACGACGAGACTGGCACGCTGGCGCCATCTATGATGTAGCACTGCAACTGCATTTCACTACAGCGAAGGTTGTTTTTCAGTGTAGATGGTTGAGCGTGTTGGTTATTAATTCACGATAAGGAAAGAGGGACATTTAAGACAAACAGACAAGACAGGAGCCTGTCTTGTCTGTTTGTCTTAAATGTCCCTCTTTCCTTATCGTGTTTTTCAGTGTTTGCGATATCAAATATACGTACTATTTATGAGAAATTGTCGTTTATAACACTGCCAAATGTTTTTCCAGCCAAGACTGAAAGAGCCAAGCGCGAAAAAAAATAGAAAATGTGAAGAAAACGAATGTGCCAACTTGCCCCGTCAGGATGGGACAAAGTATGCATGTCCCTCTTGGACGTTATGGCGACACCGGAAATGTGAGACCATGCAGAAACGTGGAAAGTTCCCAAAGGCCTCATACACGTGAGAAAAATGGGTTCACACCAAAGTAGCACAAAAGTATGTTTCTAGGTGTTCTCCGTCAGACTTGTACACGTTACTGAAAAATAGTAAGGAATTAGATTTACAATTACTCGAGGCTTAATTGTAATTTATTACAATTACCCTCATATGAAAGTAACTGACCGTTACCCCAAAAAGTAATCCGTTACTTTCGTGGCGTTACTTTTAACATTATTGTCCTCAAATAAGAAACAAATGGAAGTGGGTTATTCAAGTTCTTATTCTTGCCACCTGTTCCATTTAATTACCTTAAGTATTTTGAGTAACAGCTGGCTCGCGAATATCTCGTCAGACATTTTGTATTATCTCTTACTCAATATGTCGACTGCTACGCTGAACACCATTTGAGCTGAGGCACTGGATGGGAGTGCCATATTGTTTTTTACGAATGCCCGCCCTGCTCTGCATTGAGCTTTTTCAGCGAAGCAAGGGAAGTACTATTTACATAAAATGTAGAGCAAAGCTTCGTCGTTGCAGCCTTTGCCTGCTATTCGAGAGATTTAGTAGGTCCTTCCGATACCTCCGATACCCGCGATAACGGTACCCGATGACGATATGATGCATACGCGAAGAGGGCGGTGAAGTATCGGATATCGCTATCGGAGTCATCGGACCGATCTACTAAAATTCTCCATTCCCTAAATCGCGAAGCTACATAGTTGTAACAGTAAGGTGATAATTAAATAATAAATAAGGTTTGGCTCGATATTCTTTTTCTTTTGGTTCTGAACAGTTCAAACCTCACTTGAGACGCTGGTGAAAAAAGTTTCCAGTATAAAAATATAAGTAATAAAAAAAGGACACTTATATCAACAATTAATTAGAACGCCGGTTTAAACAGGGAAATGTAAACGCACGTTCGCCGTGTGTACCTTTCTTGGCGCTATTCAGAACCGACTGCAGTTTACTCCGGTGTTCTCGAGATAGACGTCCACTGATGCCACGGGCAGCAAAGCGTAGAGTACTAAGTAAGACGCGCTATGGCCCCACTCACGAATTTCACTCCCTCCTCCAAGCCCAGAATATCGAGTGTACGTTAGCCACCATTGTTTTATTTGTAAAAATATCTGCTTGAGATAAGATACGTCCTGCTGGGGCAAAACAGGAAGAAGAAGAAAGGAAGAATATTACCATTTTCTAAATGCTCGCGAAAAGCTGATTCACAAAAAGGGTAGGGTAGACGGAGTTGTTGTTGTTGTGACATTATGAAAATGGTCGTAGTCAGTACAACGAAGAAGGACATTGTTAATTCTTTTCAGTGCACTTACCGCCTCGAGCTTCTCGAAGAGGCGCACTATCACTTGGTGTCCACCTCTCCCCGTCTTCGATCGCAAAGAAAAAACAAAGGGACTAAAAGAAAGCTGAACAATCTTGCCCCCCCCCCTTTTTTTTTTTCCGTGAATTGTTCATTTTGATTTTTTGACATTGATGTTAGGGTCTAAAGAAATTATAGATTCAGGGGTTTGGTGTTGCAAAAAAAGGCTTGGCGGAACTGAAGAGTGCCAAGCCTCCCTTTGCGCTGGTTGATTCGCGTGACGGTGTCACTGCGGTCGACTTTACAAAAATGAAAAAAAAATGAAAAAAAAAACCTTTATTTAGAATGGGGGCGGGGAGGGGGGGGGGGGTTGGTTCTGACAAAAAATGTAACGGATTACAAGGAATCCGTTACGTCAAAAATGTAAGGGAATTACTTTAAAATTACTCTAGAAAATATGTAAGTATTCCGTTACAAAATTACTAATAAATGTAAGGGATTACAAGTAATTTCGTTACTTGTAACGGATTACGTACAAGTCTGTTCTCCGTTATACCTAAAGTACAAATCTGCGTATCTTCATTTATCAGCCACTGTAAATATGATAAGCACAGTGACTTGTAACTATGCTAAGACTGGTGTCCTCGGCAAAACTAGAAAGGGCTCGTATCTGAAAAAAGGGCGACTTTGAATGGCGGACCCAATAACAGGTATTCCTAACCCCAACGTCCGGAGCAAGAGTCAATAGGAAGTTTTCGTAGACCGCGTTTCCCTCTCCGCTAAGCCCTCCGCAACCAAAAAGCCGCTACTGCGCCTGCGCGCCGATGGCCTTCACTGTAGAGTTCCGGGTACCGTAGTGAATTGCGGAGAGCGTTGCGAGACGGCGAAAACGATCTACGAAAACTCCCTATTAACAATGACAGTCGATCCCGAATGACAGCAGATTCGGCAGGGAAATCATAGAATCATTCGCGATGACCACAGCAAAAAACAACGTGTCTAACACTTCCCTCCTGCTGACGAAAACTGAGGTTGAATTTTTAAAATCCGAGATAACCCTACCACCCTGACTTGCACTTCGCGTTTCTTATCTTTCCTTCTCTCCCCTACTCCTACTGGGTATAGTCGGCTGCTCGCTGTTTGAAAGTTTACTCGTCTGTTGCTAGTTGAAAGATGTTGTTGTGTTGTCCCTGTTTTAATTGTTTTATTCTTTCTTCATCCATGAGTTAAACCAACACGCTCTTCTCCCAAGCATCCCTATTAACAGGTCACAATAACTAGCGTTGTTAGCTATAACTAGTAAAGGTTAGACGTACTTCCGAAAGTAGCGGAGTTGGCAACGCACGCGGCTGCCACGTGAAGGAACAGGGCTCGAATTCTGCTCAACCAGGGTTTGTTATATCGTAATTCTCTCACCTTCTGGAAAGTTACTTCTCGACTGCCATTTGGTGTTCTGGCTCGGAACGTTCCTGAATTAACCGCGTGTAGTAAAACAGCGGTAAACGGCGTGATCTATCACAAGTAACTTGACTCCTTGTACTGAGTACCGCACAAGTGTGGTCAGAGGACAACAGCCGTTATTGTGTATACGCAACTTTGCTTGTCATTGTTGGGAGAGTCTCGCAAGTGAGGCTCCACTCTCGTTGGCTGGCGTAATGGCCTAAGCGACCATGTGACCATAGTAGCATCCAATAGCGCTCTAGTCTGGAGTCCCGGTATGAGTCTCGGTAGGTAAATCGTAAGACTACGTAGCAGCTTTCGCACTATAGCGTAGTCTTACGCACTATAGCTTAGGCTATAGTACGTAAGACGCTTGGTCTTACGCACTATAGCGTAAGACTACGCTATAGTGCGCTGTGGTGTGTGTAAAAACGTAAGACTACGTTTTACCGTCCCATGAACGTGGGCACGTAGGCCGATTTTTTGTCGTCTATGACAAACGTTAATGTTTTATAAATGGATCAGCTTATTACACTAAAAGAAAACAACAAGGAAGGTGTATCGGCATTTGTGGCAATTATTCCAAAATAGGATATCGCTAGAAAAGGCACAAAATCAATGCATTTAAATTGCTTATTAAACGGGTCATGAAAAGAAAACGTATCTGCCAGAATTTTATTTCCTTACGTTCCACAAATAAATTGCAGCTGTATTACGACATCGATGAAAGCGTGGAGAATCGCATTTTCCGAGAAAGGCTGCGGACGCGAATCTCAGGTTTCCAGGGAAGTGAGCATTGCCACCCGCTCCTTTTGTACCTTTCTTTCTGTCGTTGTCGTTCCAAGCATTTCGCAACTTGCGAAGCTTTCTCGAGGCGTCTCGAAGACCTCTCTCCTGCCTCTATTGTCGTATTTGTCCTCGGTGGTGTTTTCTTGTTTCCTCTGGCTGATTGATGCCTTGCGAGGCCGCCAGCGGAGCTCGCGGAGCTCGCGGCGCAGGCGCCTGACGAACTCTTGGGCAGCTTCACTTTCCAAGGTTCCCACCAGCACCGTTTTCTTACGTTACGTACAAGTGACCGAAACATTCCTGTCTCCAATGTCGAGTGCCAGGTCCCTGAACTGGTAGCGACGCCTAATATGAAAATGTCCCCGGGCACCTGTATGTAAGCTAAAATAAACGTAAAGTAAGAATGTGTAAACTTAGAGGGCACTACAAAGGGTCGAAGAAAAGCAAATGGTGTTTCGAAAGGCGTGCCTATCAGTGTCAAACACGAGCGTTCAGTGACGACATTGGTCTTGAGCGTCGGATGATGACGAAATACAATTCTAGAGGTAAGACTGGCCGAATGATGTGCGCGTAGGTTCCTTTCAAGCGCCTGATTCTCACTCGAACTTTGCTTGGAACACCCGTAAATCGGTGGGGCGTTCCCATCCCCGCATGGTTGCTACACGCTCCTGTCGTTTCGCTTCTCTACTGCTTCGGGCCACTGGCGCCATCAACGATGGAAAATGTGCTCAAAATTATCACCTTCTTTCACTTATTATATTCAAGATACATCAGCTTTCTTTACTTTATTTTCAATGCGTTGCTAGAGTAGAGTTCCACATACTAGTTCGAGCGAACGTGATACAAATGAATAAAAAAAAATGTCCAGAAACGCTTTGCAGGGCCCATTTTAAAAGGACCATTAAATTATTTTTTAACTTCTTCCTTAGCTTTTATCCTCAACCATAACTTCCTTTATAATTTCAAAGCCCTGCAGTTCGACGACGGAGCCATAGAGTGCCCGGTCGCAGATTTGGAGCGTGAAGATCTGGTAGCACAGAGCATTTCTCGGGGAGCCTGTAGTCAGCGCACAGCTTTTGCAGCGGCGAGTAGCCGACACATGGTTTTCAAACCCGACGAGAAAAGAAGCGGTAGCGCCAGGAACGCGAGCGGACATTCCATCGCTCGGGACAAGTGTGTTTCGGCGTCTCGCCGCAGCGGGGCGCCCGTCACTTGGCTCTCATCTCATCCGTTGTCTTCCGCTCTACCATTTCAATTTCGGTGGCCGCTTCTTGTGGCGATATGCCAGGCTTTGTCAGCATGGAGGAGGCTATGGTATAGTTCGTAGGAGGCAGGTTCACGAGACAGCTCGTGCTGCCTCGTGCTCAGCTCGTGCAGACCCTCATTGGGGTGGTTGCCTGTGCAGAAAGACTCCTACGATGCATGGCGGCAGCGGTGGCCCAATCAAACTGAATCTGAGTCTGCATTCTAGAGCCACTCTTTGAGTTACGCTTAGAGTAGCGGCTCCTTGTTCCCCAAAATTGTTGTGGGCGCAGCCATCTTTGTGCTTAGTACAGAGCAGACGCGACTGCCGATCGCCATGATTCAAAACTGCGACTTCCTCGGCATTAGGTCCGGTGTTACGAAGCTCGTGTAATATTACTTTGCTCTGTCGCGAACTGTATAAACATTTGTGGACGACGGAAAAGCGGTTCCTGTGATTTCAGATAACTGGCAACCATGATTTCAAGCCCCAAGATAGGTAAGTGTCGTTACTCTGAAGCGTGGCTCATATAGTGTCTCTATTCTATTCGAAGACCAAATCCCGTCGTTGGCGCGTCCTTTCAAGGGGTTTCGGGTTCCTCTGGCTCACTGTTATAGTTACTTCATTAGCCCATCCCTCGCTTTGCGCAACCATTAACGATCCCACGAAGGGCTGTGCTCGGAAATGGACTCAAAAAGTAACAACAGTGGGGGGACCCGATCCGCCACCTTAAGAGACCGACATCAATGACGCTAACAAACCGAGCTTTCAAAGGACGCGGGACTTCAAAAAATGAATTACCGAAACATTCCTTTGCCTGGCAGTAATTTCTTTTGTGATTCTTACTTTAAAAAAAAAAAAATTGTAAACTGCAACCGCGGCACATTGAACAAAGGGCCTCGCTTGGTTGAGATGGCTGCCAGCTGGGCGACAATGGCCGCTTTTAATTTGGCCTCATTGAGACGCTTCCTCGGGCCTTAATTACCCAGGCCGGAAGCGGATCCAGGCGACACGTATAGGAGCGCGCAAAAAAGAAAAGAAAGACGACGCCAGAGAATCGGAAAAAGCCAAAACCGGACGGGCCTCTGTCGAGATAACGGAGGATGTGCGTCACGGCGGGGGAGGACGACTCAAGAAACACGCGGCTTCGAGCCGAAGAAAGAGCAAGAACAAAGAAAGAAAGAAACGTGCATTGAAAGAAAAAAGGAAAAACTATTTGAAAATAAATGAAGAGCATGTGGCCCTGAACAGTGCTTGCACTGCACGAGCGCGTGTGCTTGGCAGGGACGTGAAAAGCTCGGAGATCGCGCCTGTACCATCGCTAAAACGAAGTATGTCTTCACATGTTCTCTTCATTTATTTTCAATTAGCAGCTTTTAACGCCTCGGACAATGTTCGATCGATATGCTTCGATAACACAAACTAAAAAAAATAAAAATAAATAATAACAATAATAGTAATGTGGGAAACAGCACGAATACACACCTATTTTTCGTAAAGCAGAGCAGTCGCCAGTAAAACTTCGAACTGTAAATAAGCCGGACCCCGACACTGTTCATAAATAACACAGGAAACTCTCTGCAAACAGGAGTGACCGCAAAATCCTTGGCATTGCCATGCGGCATTCGAAGCACGGATCTTGCGGTGACTCGATGTCTTTCAGACTGTATCTTGTATGATGTATATTGTATAAGCAGTGTGATCCGGGCTTAAAAAGCCCCTAAAAATAAAAATAAAAGTTTGTTTTATCAGTTTGGGTGGGACAAGCGTCAATAAAAAAAAAAATAATAATTTTACGCGGAACAAAAAATGTTGAAAGCAACATTGCGGCGCGAGATTTATTTTAAATTCTGCGCGCAAAGTCCATGACGTCACGGAATGGTCATACACTCTTTCCACCTCTAGAGATGGTCATACACTCTTTCCGCCTCAACGCGAAGCCGATCCAGCTCTCCTCCACGCGCCCGAAATGCCGAGAGAGAAAACAAGGGGAAAGGGAGGTGACTATCGACAAAATTGCGTCTCGCGCCGTCAATATTGCTCTAAAAAGTTTTTTCTTTTTTTCCGTAATATTATTTTCTTTTTTTTTGGCAAGCGTGTTTCAACCAGACTGTTTAAAAAATATATACTCTTTTGGTTTTCTTTTTAGAGCAGCATAATGCAGCAGACGCCGAAGCAAAAAAAAAAAAAATTCGATATATAGTAAATAATAGAAGTTCCGCGTTTAGCGGATTAAGAAGCCATCGAGACAATATCAAAAGGAGCAAATAAACGAGATAAAAAAGGGAAGATGGTTTTCGCTTGGCGTCGAAGAGCAAGCCAAAGCCCCCAAGGCCCCGCTCCAACCGAGCAGTAATAAACCGGCTAAGCAAATGGACGGCTGATCCGAGCTCATTAATTCCGGTTCAGCTCGTTAGTCGGGGGAGAGGCGAAGAAACAAGCGCCTCCTGCGCGGAGACATTAGGGACGCTCGCCGACCGACTACTGTCCGCGCTCGTTACTGCCGCCGACGAGTGCACCTGCAAGTCGCGGCCCGCTGCCAAAGGCATGGCAGCCGAGGTGCCTGATGATGGCCCCAAGATTACACTGCGGAACTGTCCGGAGATCTCCGTCGTGCACGTCAGTCCTGCCGCCGACTCGTAATTAAGGGCCCGAATAACGGACCTGGACATTAGTCCTTCGAAGAGCGTCGGAGGGCACCGGGAAAGTTCCTGCGGCACGCCCGCACTCGCCTGTATCTCACGAGAGAAATACGTCGGCCACGAAACTGGTCGCTTGGCCGTGAAGACATACATCAGTGTGGTTAGCTGCAACACGTGTGACACCGCACCGTGTCGCGCCACAAAAACGCGTGGCCGGCAAAGCAGAAACCGTTCCTCGATGTCAGTCCCTGTCGTCTCGGTTCCAGAGATGCGGTCTGATCGCAATCGTTCCGCACCAAGCGAAAAGAAATCCGCACACGGCTGCTCACAGACAAATGTCTTCAGAGGCTATGGATTGCGAAGCCCACCTGCGGACCCCCGGTCACACCACTCACACACAGGCGCCAAGCATCTTCTAAACAATCCATACGCATGCTTGGATGCAGACATCTATGACCATTGTGACTGTCATACAAGCAAGGCCTCAGAGATTGGCCGCACACTTTGTCTCAACAGTCCGAGAGCGGCTTCTCCGATTCTCTTCGTGGACTGTCCTCAAGACTGGCTCGTCAACCGTCCGATGGTTCGGCGACTCATCGCATCCTTTCTTGCCCTCGAAGGGCCGCAAAGGCGCGGCTCTATCTCATCGCACACTCGGCCATTTTCCGCCGAGTCCGCCAAAGAGCTGACGTAGCGAGCTGAGCCCGGGCCTTTCAAACAACACCTGACGGACAAGAATAGAGAGAGAGACAAAAAAAAAGGGAACGGGAGAAGAGACTCGTGGCGTGCTGGGATCCATCAGCAGCCCGGCAGAACAGCGCTGGACGCGAGCCGGGCTAAAAGCCGCTCCTCCGCTGGTCCTTCCCGCCGCTGGCTTTCAGGGAGCTCCGCTGCCGAGTACGGCTCACTCAGCGGCGCCCATCAGCGCCCGTTTGCCGAGATACACGGCTCTTACCGCAAATAAAGGGGGGAAAAAAACGGAGGAAGATTTGGTGCTGGGGGGAATGGTTAGGGTGCCCCGAAAGCTTCGACCCGTCAGCTATTGCGGTTCTGTTGCGAGCTAACTCTACATAAAACAACCTCATCTAATGGCGTAAGCGTGAAATCGAGGAAGAAGCACGCTGTGATATTGTGGTTGGAATTCAAAAGAAAAGCTGTTGCCAAAATCGTAGAGCGGATAGTCATTGTAATGCATTTTCCACTGTACTCTAGAGCGTAAACGTGTCTTTATTAAACTACTTAGAAAGTTTTCTCTAAATTCTATGAATATTTCTCGCCAACGTTCATGAACCTTTTCATCACATTTAGAACCAATTAACATACTATTTGATTTAGCTGTCTACCTCAAACAAACGAGCGTCCCGCAAAAAAAAAAAAGAAAAGAAGAGAAAACAATTAGTTGTAGCATTACCGCAATGCAAATGTTTCTCTTTCTAGATTGATATAAACGTAAGACTTACATAAACATAAAAACCTTGGCAACTGCATACTTGTCAATATGTGATCGAATTCGTTGCGCGCATTACCCCATGTATGCATAACTGAAGTAGGCATGTAACAGATAAATGCCATCAGCATGTAATTCTTTTTTCTTTTGTAAAAGCCTAAAATGCATTGTTTAAGTTTTATGAATCTACCATGTTCAATACCACAAACTGCCAAAACAACCACCCCTAAATATTTCGAAAACCTACACTCGTGCTTCAAAAGTTGCACTCCTCTTTCGCTTCTCTTTCGACCCACAGCTGCAGGGGAACTACGTTGACTATCATCCAAATATCCAAATATAAAGCCGCGTTTTATTTTGTTTTGTTTTTTTTCTGCGCGCAGTTTTCAATAATTAGAGATGAGTCTACAATCAACACCAGTAATCGTACTAGCACAATTTCCGAGCCTATTGCGCTAACCCAGACGCTGACCCTTGTTCAAGGGACGTCCAAACAGGAGACTTGACCACATAGGAGTGAAGCCACACAACTCTAGGACATATAAGGTGGGAAGAGCTTCCCTCCGCCAACGTCCGCTTGCGCCCTTCACGGACATTACACGCTCTGGTGGCTGTCAGTCCGCTCTACACCTCGGCTGTTCTTCGAGTTGGGAAGGAGATGAGGGCGAGCGAGGCAGAGCACAGGCACTCCATTGGCAGGTCGCGTGTGACGCCAAGTCTGACGAGAACCGACGTCACAGAAAAGCAGAGGAGACAAGGAGGAAAGCCCTCATCTTTGCCCGGTGGATGTCCAGGCAGAAGGCGGACGGTCGGTCTCCAACATTCACTTCACATGGCGGCAAAGCGCGCAACACACGCGTGCCAAAACTGTCGGATCCGACGGACAAACTGTTGGAAAGATGGCTGCTCCGACTCGCCGCACTCGACACTTCAAGACACATGCTTCCGACTAGTCGTACCGTGCACCAGCTCTGCCCAGTTCCGAGTACCCTTCTACCGGATGGATGGATGCTATATAGTGGCTGTATTTGTAACGGGCGCTAACTCGCGCCACCTAGCCTGGAAACCAAAACTATTCCTCCCTTCGTCCTTCGTGGCTTTTTCTTACTTTAAAACGAACAAAATATATTTGTTATATTCCATTAAAGCGGGCACGTCTGAAGATTTTACGCGAGGTTACTTTTTTGCTGGTCCCATCGAAGCGAGCACTGCGCATGCAAATCACGTGACTACGTACCCTGCGCATTGCTGCGTCTCTCCCGAAGTTCACGTGACACTCACACGTCATCAGAATGACTCGTAGCGTCCGCTGCCGTCCATCGTCAGGTGAAACGGAGTTTATTCGGGTTTCGACGCTAGCGATCCGCGCCAGAAGGCCGGCTCGCTATGGACGCGCCAGATCAGCAGCTCGGTCCGAAAGACACGCGACACATGACGTTCGCGCCACCCGAGTCGCCGCTGGCTGCGGCCGTCCGACGCTCCGGTGCGACGAGAACTCACGCGTCCAACCGTCGTTCCGAGAGTTCGCACGTCGGATCGGACAGTTTTGAGGCGCATGTGCCGCACTCCGGTGCAAAGCGGTGAAGCTCGCCGCGCAAGCTGGTGAGAGGCGGCACGGAGGCAAGCATATCAAAATCGAGTGATCTGATCGGGAGTACGAGACCCAGGTTCTATCGGATCACAGTAGCCGCCATCCTACTAGGCCTTCTCGCCACTTATAGCTATTGACATCGTTTGGAAATTTAAACGGCGCATGAGCCAGCAGCCGAGGTCGACGAGCAATATCTATACGAGCCAAAGGGGACTTTATTATATCTTCCTGGTTGCACATGTTCCAGCCTTCGACTGTGCTCTGACCTGAGAGACGCTCTCAAATGCATACTCATAACCACATGGCTCATACTTCCAACAACCAGCAATTAAGTATTTTTATTTTTTGGTTTCTTATCTTGGCGCAGCTGGCTGCGTCACGGATGACGTGATGACTGTGATGCCGAGCGAGGACCGAGGCACCGCTCTTCTCCTCCAATAGATTCCGCTTAAAAAATAGCCTGCAGCAGTTGAAATCGCCGGTAGAAATTTCTTCCAGCGATTGAAATATACAGTATGAAGATTGGGCTTCAATTTCGTAAATGCAACAGACCCTCTAAAGTCACTAATTAAAAAGTTAATTAATATATATCTTAATTGGCAGGCTAACAGCACAAGCAACCTTGTTCCGAGTGGCCGCGAAGTCGGGTAAGTTAATATAAGACTTAAAAATGTCCCATACCTCTTATTTTATTCGGTGCATATAAAGGAAGAAAAAAAATATCTGTATATCTGCCTCCCATTCCCCCACACAAAGCTGAGATACGGTGACTGAGGGGAAACGACCAGCTCGGCCGCTGCTCGAACAAAGCGCGCATACTTGCAGCAGCGTCACCCCAAACTGCTGGCAGCCAGACCGCAGCTCAGCCGCGCTGCCAGGCCGCCCAAGATTATGCAAAGCAGCGTATCTCTATGCTAATCGGCGAGAAACGTCGCTGCCGTCCCCTCGGCGAATTTCGGGAACGCGTGGAAATCCGCCGAGCTTGACGACGGCGCCCTTACGGCTGCTGCCCCTCACGGCCGTGCGCATTCCCGATGCGCCAGTTTAGGCAAATGGGCTCGAATAGCCTAGTTCATTCATTCATTCATTTATTAGCCAGTTTGGTTGGGGTGGCGGGGACAAAAGGTGAAAAAATTCACCTGACCAGGGTCTCACGCCCCATACAGGTTTCAGTAAAACGCAGCGAAAAAAAAAAAAAAAAAAAAAAAATATATATATATATATATATATATAATTAAAACAAAAACAAAGCACAACGCAGTGTGCAAAACAAACAGCCGCTCACTCACACACACACACACACACACACACACACACACACACACACACACACACACACACACACACACACACACACACACAAAACATACAATGCACTGCAAAAAAAGAGGAACAATCCAATGCAAAAAAAAATGCTATGCAAAACAAAAATACTTGAAAAAATATGTACATTTCTACGCAAGGTTTTGCACGTTTTCAAAAATAATGGTCTTCATTTTTTTTTTCTTAAATTACACAAGTAATTACATAATTACTTCTGTAATATGCTGCGTTAAAGTTTGGTCTCCATAGTTCGTGCGTATCCTCTTCCTAACATGTATTACACGTCTGAAGTTGTAGCGAATGTCTTTTAAAAGAAATAGATCTAAAAAAAATTCCCCGATGTTCTCGATAATCATAAATGACTTTTGCAAGGCTGAAGGTGATTAACTGCTGAACAGTGAGCAAACTATGCTTTTGAAAATAGATAGAGGTATGTTCATTACAGCCCAAGCACTCGATGGATCGTAGAGCCTTCTTTTGAAGCACTATTATTTTATCCATGTTGCTTTTTGATGTTGTTCCCCAAAACAGTGAGTAGTGAGTTAGCCTAGCGCTCCCAACTCTCATTCAACCAACGATCGTTGACATCCCCCAACTGTCACTGGGCTCCACTCGGTTGTCCGGGGTTACACGTACGATACATAGGCCTAACAAACCCCCGGTTGGCATGCGCGTCAAAGGGCACTGTTCAAACCGAAACGAAACCAAAACTAACTTCACATTATCTTCTTTTTTTCTTTTTTTAATAGCGACGCAAATTAATTATATGCACACTTTTCATTCATTATAAACGCTTAAAACAAAATAAAACCGAAAGGCGACATGACGCCACCAGACAGAGCTCAAGCCTGGGGAGACTTCCCGTTTGGAGGAACACACCCCCAACGATGACCAAAAAACCAAAAGACCCTATTGGACGGAGTTGGGCGCCCTTGAGGTCGTTCCGACGGACCGCGGCCTCTAGTTCCGTTAGAGCCGGTATTCATTCTTTTATTCTAGCTCCTTGCCTCGAATACAACGACCTAAGTTGGTTTGAAGCCGCGCTTGAACTTTCTCAGGTCGAACAGGCGCAAGTTTGCCTGGGCGTTTCATGCCCGCGGACTCGATTCGTCGGGCCCGAGCTCGGCAGCCTCAGCTCGAGTATCCGCGAAGAGGAGGACGCCCAGGAAGCCTCCCTGATCGGTAAAGTCGCTGCATTCGTGTCGCATCGAGAGATGCCTTCCACGAGCCGCCAACTCCTCATTTGCAGGGTCGTCAAATTTGACGCGCTCGCGGCGAAGCCGCCATGGGAGCACCGGGTTTGGGACATTTGTCTGCCTTTGCGCTCGCGAAATCTAGATATTCCACTCAAATATGACGAGCAGGAAGCATTTTGCACCTTTGGACGTCGTGCGTGCTACTTAGCTTCGTGGGAGTGCGTTAGTTTTCTAACGCAGTTGCAAAGGTAGGTAAACAGGCGACGCAGGTTTTGAGGGAGTTGCGTGTTGCACGACGCCGCATGCGCAGGGAACTGCCCCCTCATGTTGCGCCCTTCGCGTCTCCAACCATAGGGAGTTTTAGGGAACCGTCTTTGCACATCCGATGCGGTACGATGGGCCCTCCGGTACGAACTGCGCATATGAAAGTCTTCTGGGGCAGCGCAGGCGCAGTTCGCTGTACAGTGTTCGGCGCATGCTTGACGGCGCCATAACTTTAGTTCAAAGGAGGCAGTTCTCGTGACGCCTCGTGCCGTGTCGTTCTCTGAAAGCGCAGTGCTTCAGCGAGCTTGTCCCACGTGGAAAGATATCCTTCGATGCACTGCAATGCATACCGGTCTCTTGCCTCTACACCAACTGCTCATTCGAGAGCTAACAAAGAGGCGCGTGCGTCACACTCGACCGCGTGAGGGCGTTCCCCCTCGGTAGCACCCAGCGCTGCCGTTCGAGGACAGCCTCGAGAATCGAGCACGCACGGCCGCGTCCAAGGCGTCGGGGATTCCGTCCGCCGGCGGGGGATGAACTCGACGTCCCT
Source organism: Ixodes scapularis (assembly GCF_016920785.2). Classification (NCBI taxonomy): domain Eukaryota; kingdom Metazoa; phylum Arthropoda; class Arachnida; order Ixodida; family Ixodidae; genus Ixodes; species Ixodes scapularis. The sequence goes on along the minus strand of NW_024609870.1, from coordinate 426,266 downwards.
CCGGTACTCGGTCCCAAAACTGCTCTCGCCGGAACGCTACAGCAGCGAGTCTTTTCTTCGTCGGTGGCTGGCTCTTCCGGTAGCCTCTTGGTCCCACCCGACATTTGCACGCGAGGGAAAGACTCAAACGGGAAGATGCGCACTGCCGAGACTCGGCGGGGAAAAAAAGTTGCGAGCCCGAATACCCGGCAAGGTCGACGAGGCGACGTCCTCCCCAGGACGAGGGGCCGACATTGCGGACAGCGGGACACGCCGCACGAGGCCAATCAAGGACGCTCGCGACGGGGTTTCGGGCTGTCAGTGATCCGAACACAGATGCCCCGACGTGCATCCGGCGACGCCCATCAAACACACGGCAGTCCGTCATCGCTGACAACACGATACAAAGAAACGCGCCGGGGCGCGGGCACCGCTTGTCTAACGAAAGACTCGTCGCAACGCAGCGGGGAAGCTACCGAAATGCCTGCTCCGTTCACTACAGACCGGGGCGATGCAGGCACGCTGCTTGACGCGGCCATCCGCCAGACACTAGCGAATTACGCACCAGTCTTTCGTAATCTGGGCGTCGCCGAAATGTACAAAGTAGATAGGTGCCAGAACACGACGCCTAATACACTCTAAACTAAAATCCGCACTTGGAAGGCTCTTCGACGCGCCGAGGACTCTTTCAGCTTGTGAAGAACGGTTTTGCATGAAGCGCTATCGTCCCATGGCGCAGCTGAAAGGCCAATGGGCAATGAAGAACTCATTCGTATAAAAAAAAAAAAGAGCTTAAAAGGACGCCTTATAGGTTTTAATGCGAAAGCATTCACTGCCCCATGGAGCGAGCCGACGTCATCAGCTTTGAAGCCGCGCCAAAGGGCAGCTAAATTGCCCTCTCCCAATGGTCCGAAGTGAAGACGCGATCTGAAGCCTCCCAGCTATCGCTATCGACGGTCGTTTCGTCGAGATGCTCCAGCTATTGTGGCCTGAAACGCTTTTGACAACCACTTTTGTACACCACGTCGACCAGTGGCCATGTTTTAAATTCGAGACCACAAAAACAACCGAAAGCAAAGCGTCCAACGTTGAGCGCTTCGGATATGAGTGGTTTAGCGCTAGGTTTAGCGATAAGCGATTTTGGCGGAACAGAACGAAACCGAAACTCAGCTTAGGTTCCCAGCAAAGTTTCGATTTGCGCTAAGCGACGTTGGTGTAAACAGTCCTAAGAGTCATTTTCCGACCTGGCGGCTTCTCGGCAATATGCGAGGCAGATCAACCGTGGCCGCCGGGAAGCCCTTTCGCTAAAACCTCCGAAATTGTTTTTCGCACACGACACGAGGCAGCTGCAGCGACGCTCGAAACACCGATGCGCGCAGACGCTCTAAAGGCGTGGCAACAGAGCGTCGCAACCAAGACCTGTCGCAACAGAGAGGGGGGGTCCGTGAGCGCAGCGCGGCCGGGCGGCCCAGAGAGCAGCGAACTGCAGTCCGCATTCCTGGCTCCGGCATGCAAGGCCGTTCTGCATTCACGCGCGGTCCTCTCCGCGGCAGTGCCAGCCAGCTGCGGACCGACCGCAGCGTCATCAGACCTGCTGCTCTCCCCGACTGCTACACTCGGGGAGGGAGTCTAGAGAGCGTTGCGAGTGACGTTCCTCATACCCGAGTCGTCGGGAGTATACTTGGCACCTCGAGTCAGCTAGAGTGTTACAGCAACCTGCACGGACCCAACGGGGAGTTGATTTGGAAACGACAGAAACGGGCCCACAAACCGCTCGCTGTCGTAATTGCCGAGCGAGCCAAGGTGCCCCTTTGCATTGTTCCCCGCTCAAAAGACCTTCGCGAGCAAAACTCGACACGAGGACCCTCAGAATTTGCCATCGCTGTATATATATATATATATATATATATATATATATATATATATATATATATACAAAAAAGATCTGTGTTTTTGGGCGCATTGGGGTACTATAGCCTGCCATTCAACTTTTTCTTTCTACAACTCTGCGACTCTTATTTGTGTGCTCGCAAATCAATTTGCTAAACCGAAACATTCGTAAGTAACGTCGACGACCACTGTAGTAGGTTTTCATAAAGATTTAGTGGACGCTCAGCGCGGTTCCCGCGGTTGGCTATGGTACACGGCGGTCTGTGAAGGCGCCGCCATATTAGTTGTTGTCGGACTCGTCAACCTGGAAGAAACTGAGGACAACGCCGCGCTCGCAAACGAGTTTTGAGCTTCTCAGGACACATAACTTTGGATGGGCGCTTTAGTTAACGTTTTAGTTAACGCCAAGACTTTGCACCGAAGCCACCGAATCCCCCAGTCGCCAGAGCAACTCTCCTCCCGAATGGGCGACGCCGCCGTAACGCCGAGAGCGCGCAATTCGTTTGAAACCAATCGCCTGACGAAGAACCCGTTGTCGTCATGCTCGGCGTCACGCAGCGCGCTTTCGTTGACGTTTTTGCCGCCGTTTAGGGAGGTCTCAGGCACCGTTTCTGGCGCGATTATTACCGCAACTGTTTCATTGGTTGGTGCGGCAGCCAAACCTCTATTCGGGCTAGAACTTGGTCAACGGTATCTGAGACGTGCCTGACGCCCATTTCAATCGTCAAATAAAACTTCCAAATTGCCTTCCTGGTTCTTTTCCTCGCAAAAACGGCCGCGCCTGAGAAATCAAGAAAGGCCAAGGAACGCTCGGCAAGAAGGAAAACATCCGCGGTTTCCAAATTCAGGTAACAGATTGTAGAGATGGGCGCTGCCCTCCGTTTCACGTATCAGACTCCAGCCTCGAGCGCGCATTCAGGCTATGGACAAACTTGTCCCATCTCCGACCTCGAAGCACCTTGCTCGCGCGACCTTCCCGACCATCCAACTCGTGCAGGCTTAGCAGGCACAAAGTCCGCAAAACACTCGCAGAGCGACGCTTCGCTCGTAGACGCGGGCACAAGGTTTTTCGGGCAGAGCGAGCGACGTGCCGTCCAATCAACGACAGACATCCGGCAGTGCGGCGTGGCTTTTACCCTGATTGGGCGGCGGTCGTCAGCTGACCGGACACCGCCCAGCGGTGCCCGTCGGGACGCTTTTACTGCTCCGCCATAATCATCCGAACAGCGGGCGGATGGAAGAGACGTGCGGCGAACGGCCGCTGCGACACGGAAGGCCAGTGAGAGAGACCCGCGCAGGAACGCCCGCAAAGCAAAAAAGAAAACAAGAAGCGCCAGTCCATTTGCGCGGTTGGGTGGAGCCCGCCGGCGCTGACACGCGCCCTCTTTTTCTTGTCTGGTTCAAAAAATAATGACCACTCGCGTTAATACGGCTGCTCATTACGAGGAAAGCGGAGCGGGGAAGCGAGACGACCCCTGGCGTCGATATGGAGGGAAGGTGGGCGGGGCTCACAGTTCGGACAGACGCGTATCGGGTGATCTTAGAGGTGGCCCCTCGCAACGCAACTGGCGATATCATCGTGACATTACCCAAGTGCCCATATGACTACTTTTCCCCGTTTTGTTATACAAGGATCACCACGGGGAAGACAAGAAAGTTTCGCCGACGTGACCACCCAGAGTCAACCCCGAAGACCACCATCCTTCAAGGCCAATGCTTAGTCTACACAGAGCGGCAGTTTTTTCGCGGGGAGAACAGGTCGGCTTGTGAGCCCATCGCACCCCGGAATTACAACCACCAGCAGCTACAAGACGGACAAGCCAGACTCTTCACTACCAGAACTGCGAGCCATACACGACGCAATAAAAGCTGTCAACGACCTGCCCAACGTCGAGGAAACACACATTTACACTGGCTCACGCAGTGAAGAACCCTAAACGAGTCAGACGCTACAAATCAGCCAACAGGTGCCACACACTACACAAGGTGTGCTCGCGTCAACGTAAAGGTCCACTGGGTGCAGGTGCATAGGCAGGAACCCTCAACCTCTTGGTCGACCCCAACTCACACCACACACCTCGATTGTCAGACTTCTTGCCCAACTTTTCTCCCTTCTGATCCCCGGTCGCTCCTCATGGCCCAAAAATCGATCCTCCGACGGGACACACGAGATCTAATCCCCCGTGTGTCTACTCCCTTACCCGCAACCTGCCCCGGGTGGAGGAAGTCTCTCCGCGATTTCGCGGTGGGGCAGCATGGCGCGTTCACAGTGGAAGCGGATCCGCAACCGCAAAGCGGATCCGCGCGTTCTCAACCGCAAAGCGGCTGGGATGGAGCGGTTGGGGTGCAGTTTTGCCAAGCGCTTCGGGAGCGATTTAAGCAACGCAACGCTGACCTGACGTCGGTGGCTTTCCAAACAAGATGGCACCTGTCGCTGGCGACGCGTCCAAAGCGCTGTAGTCCTAGCGTTACAGCAGACAAATCAACGAAGGAACTTTATATTCATGTCCGTCACTTGAATCCGCCGGGAAAAGAATTGAACCGTAATCTTAACTCCGGTGATTTGGTTCGGGTAAGAAATTGTTTAATATTCGGGCTGCTCTCTGCCTTGTTAGTTTATGCCGGTAGAAGATGGGAACCCGCCACCGATCGATCGAAATGGCAGCTTGTGTAACCAGTGAGGCAGTCGCGTGACCTAGTGAAAGCTTTTGACACCGCGCATGACCGCCACGAAGGCCGATAGAGACGTCGTGAGCCCGATTGCGTAACTAACACACTGCCGCGGAGCTGGCAGGGTACCTGCGCTATCTCGACGTGTAACGTTTACTACTACCAAAAGGCATAAAGGGAACCAACTCAAGAAATAAAGTTTACGTACCAGACGATGCAAAGGTAATCCATACGGCGCTTATTTCAGCTTAATGTCAAACAAACAGTACACTCAATTAAGGTGTGAGTGAGAAGAGACCGGTACACCGCCTCCAGCCCCGCGGACGAGGAAATCCAAAGTTTGTTTGCTGCCGATTACGGCGACTAACGTTGTGCCAGGAACGATTGGCGTTTGCCCCGATCTGTGGGCACAAGCCCTTCATGTCCGAGTCCCACTAGAAAGAGCAGCGTGGTCTGCAAGCACGCCTCTTTGGCCGAATGGCAATCACTCCTAGACCTTTTGCTTGCTCCACGAGCCCCGAGAGGGATACCTTCTCGTGCATGCTGCACTTGCATAAGGCTTGTCGGTTGTTTCTGTTTGTCGCTCTAGTGGGACTCGACGCCCATAACGACGAAAGGCACTTGTTCCGTTGTCCCCTCCGATCCTCGGGGCTAAGGTGTCACGTGTCAACGCGTCCGTGCAGACAGCAAGGCGCACATCTGCGCCCCTCGGAGAAAGGCGCCGTCCGATCGATCTCGTCCCGATCGATAACCTCCTCCTGACCCCCCAAAGTGAAATGGACTCCCCGGGCCAGGGGGGCAATTACGACAGATTAATGGGGCTGCCCTTATTCTTTCCGGGCCGCCGCTTCAAAAAAAAGTGAAGTTAAAAAGGTAAGGGCGGAGAGGGGGCAACTGTTCCAAGATCGCCGTCGGAGCGATGCTCGAGGAAATTCACCTATATCTGTCGCAGCCGCTGAAGCAGGAAGAATCAATCGTCGGCGGTCCCTTTATCGTCACGAGCGTCAGGTGAGGGGGGGGGGGGGGGGGGGGGGGGGGGGGGGGCTAGGGAATGGGTCAGACATGACACTGCCAAGCCGGCAACCCTCCGGAAGGACCTTTCCAACCGGCAATCGCAAGCCAACCACGAGCCACTCATGCACTAAACTCGTTCAAGTGCCGCTACCTTCCTCGTATTTTGTCGAGGCCCCAGAAACAAAGCACCGGAACGGCCCAGCCCAGCGTGCCCGACCCGCGTGGGACTCGACAGATTCCTCTGCATTCTTTTATTAGAGAGAATTATGTAACTTGTACTAGAGCGCGCCATTGCGAAATAAAGGGAGTTTCTATAATTTAGAGAAATACAGCTACAGACCGTTCCACTGATTCCTTACTCGGGAGTAATGTATAAAATGTGTTGGATTTTGGCCCTTCTTACGTCGCGACGTTAACTACAATTGAACTTACCGAAGCGAAACAATTCTCTAGGGGTGTTTTCTACTTTGTTCGAATATACACGTTTTTTACCTTTTTTTTTATTTTATTTTGTTGGATTTTATTTAAGTAGCTCCTTGGGTAACTTATTAAAGATCTTGGGTACATAATAATTTATTGTGGCCTCAGTATATTTGGTATAAAAAAAACGGTTAAAAAAAATTCCTATTCGGTCTTAAAGGGACCATGAAATGACCTTTTTACTTTTGCCACATAACTTTTACATTAAACCGTCAATGTTCACTGAATGCCGAACAGGCATCCGTTTTCGTCTCGGTTTATTAACTTCTACACAAAATATTAATGAAATATCGACTTTTTCTTTCTCTCCAACTGACCGCGAAACAACTGCGGCGCAATTTTCACGGTCGTGACGTACCCTGTTTCCGGAACCGGAAGTTCTCTCGACAGTAGGAGAATGGGAGCGTTAGCGGCAGTAAGCGGCGGCGAGTTGGCGGTGTGCCGGTAGGTTTTACTGCGCTGATGGCGCGGATGTCACCGATGTATTTTCTGAATCGGCGTCTCTCATCGCCGCGATAGCCATGGACACATCGCAGCTGAGCGAGATTCAATGAGATATGTTGTGCTACAGCGACAGCATGGGACCGGTATGCCTGTTGGGAAGTGCGGCGAGTCTTCCGGTGAAGACTCCAGAAGTCAACCCAACTGTCATTGTTGGTAAAAGGCGGCCCGTGTCAGTCGTTTGCAAAGCGACGTAGATAGAGACAAAAGGCTGCGGCGTTTTTCGCGGCCTCGGAGATGCAGGAGCGAGCCGACGTTAAAAAAGATACGTTTGAACTACGAGAGTGTCAGCAAGAGCCACGTGAATACCTGTTCACACTCGGAGCGGACGCGCGCGTTTGATGGAAGTGCTGTATTCGCGCTGTTGGTAAGCGCTTCGGGACCGATCTGTTGCGATTGCAACTCGATACTGACGCGACACTCGGCAAAGAAAGGTTGGACCGGCATTGCACGTAGCTCCCACGAACTGTTATAGCTCGACAGTGACGTGCAGTCTGTCGGAATAAAAATGGCATACTAATAGCAAAGTGTACATACCGTGTTACGAAGGTAATCCATACGGCGTTCATTTGAGCTCCATATCACACAAAACAAGATAGAATCGACGAGAGTCCCTTTTCGACGACAGTGTTCGTCAACACTGCCTCGGAGACCAAGGGGAAGAGATTGACCTCACTCCTTAATCTAAAATTGAGGTCAGCGATCAAAATACAGGAAGGGTCCACAAGGGTTGCGCGGGCATATTCCATTCAGTACGCTAGCCAGTCGTAGGCAGACGGTCTTGGCCAAGTACCGTCGAAGCAACGCTGCGCCGGAGTCGGAGTGCCTGCTTCGGAGTGCCTGCTAGGCCTATCTGCCGAGCTCGCTTGGTCGCGGGTCGGTGAATTCGTGGCCGTTCGGGCTTTTCTCGGGTGTTTGCGGATCCAGCGTTCTTGTTCGTCGTGGTCTGTTTCAAGTACTGTAGTTACTGTAGTAACTGTAGTTATCCGACCGTAAATGTCTCCCGGTCTTTCATGTTTGAAGAGCGAAAGGGAGGCCACGCGAGGTGCCTTAATCCAGAAAGGTCATCACGCCTAATAGAAGAGAGGCCCGCGGAGGGAGGCGCGCTCTAATCGGAGCTCTTGAACGGTTCTTCGAAGAGACCGGAGCCTCGAGAATGTCGTCACCACCGACGGAAGTGTGCCCTGGTTTTGCCCGTGCCGGGTCCTTTGAAGCCGCAGTCCCACTGTCCCTGCGTCCTCGAAAAGGTTCGCGCTGACGCCATGATGATCTGAGGACACGCCTCAGGGATGTTCCAAGGCTCCCCACATGTCTGGAGACAACTTTCGTATATAATTTTTTTTTTCTTCTTCTATTGCAGCACGACGACTGCTTCTCTGCTCGGTGCGTATTCCCTGCCACTCTGATACTGAGAAAGGGGAAAATCTTTTACGGCCATTTACTTGTTTTAATAGCGCCATTTATGGAAGAGAAAAAAAAAGAAGAAAAGAGTAGCGTAGTCTGGTGCAGCGCGGCCGATGAAAGCACCGTTTAGAAAAATGGATGGACGGTTGTTCCGTTGGCGCGGGCGGTCGGGGAGCAGAAAGGTCGTTTGCTTTATCTCTTCTGGCGTAACTCTTCCTGCTAAAAGAAAACGAAAATGTTTATTTTAATTTTTTTTTTTTACTTTTTTACATTTTGTATTTTCTGTCTTTTTTGGCGCAGTAAAGAAGAGCGCAAGATTTCTTCCCGCTGGCCGCACTCCAAGCTTCGCTTTTACTTGACCACATGGCGAAAGGGCTCCTCGTTGACCTCACAAGCTCCAGAGAGGTGATGGACGCGAATACTGGGGTCAAGCCCGTTACCATGTCCCCCTGGTTAAACCGAGCGCCGCGTTAGTTCGCCCTAAACAAGGGTCAGATTAAGAGTTAAAATGACGCGATACCGTCGAAGTAGCGACATTATGTGAGCCGAAATCAATCATAAATACCGGAACAACCAAAAAAACCCGACGCACAGGTTCAGACCTGTGTGTGTTCACGCTTCTCTCTCTCCCTCCCCCCTCCCCCAACTCACTTTTTTTTTTTTCTCTAGGGGGCAGGATGGGCGATTTTTCCAAGTGTGGCGAGCCGAAAAATAAATAGAAGAATATAAATAAGAAAATTATAAATATATAATTCAAATAAGCATTTAAAGGGACCATGAAATAACCTTTTTACTTTTGCCAGATAACTTTGACATTAAACTTTCAATGTTCACTGAATGCCGAACAGGCATCGTTTTCGCTTCGGTTCATTAACTTTTACAGAAAAAATAAAAAGATCAACGAAATACCGACTTTTTCTTTCTCTTCGACTCACCGCAAACCAAGCTGAGGAGTAATTTTGACGGTCATGGCGTCCGCCGGCATCAGAACCGGAAGTCTTCTCGGCAGTGAGAGAATGGGAGCGTTAGCGGCGGCGAGTTGGCGGTGTGCCGGTAGGTTTTCCTGCGCTGATGGCACCGACATATTTTCTGAATCGGCGCCTGTCATCGCCGCGATAGCCATGGACACATCGCAGCTAAGCGAAATTCAATGGGATATATCTTGCGCTACACCGACAGCATGGGACTGGTCCCATACGACGGTATCCCTGTTGGGAAGTGCGGCGAGTCTTCCGACGAAGATTCCAGTTTTTCACAACGGAATCGGCGGAGCCCTTAGCGAAAACTAATACGTTTGAAATATACCACATTCTAATTTGAGTGTATTTGAAATACAGTTCATAATTGTAAGTAGACGAAAAATATACCGAAAATATAAACTTCTTTTTTTTTTACTTAGTACTAAAATATACTTCTAGAAATCATTTTAAAATACCTTTACTTAAACTACATTTGAAGTTCCCTTCATGCGTTTTGAAATATGTAAATACTAAATTAATAGGCACAAAATACCTTTCACATATATTTCTTGAAATATTTATTTAATTCATGCAAAATATACTCCAACCCTAAAAAATGGAGCAATCACAAATACGTGCAGAATACTCTTAAAATACCTGAAAATCGTAAATACTGTTGTGTTATACTCAAAGTACCTTTTGACTGCAATACTTTGGTAGTTTGACTTAAACTACCAAAATATTGAAAAGCTCCCCTTCTGAAGTTCACTTCAAGCAGATACAACATTTGATTAGTTTGTCAATTGAATTGCGCAGCATCGCACTGATAAATCAGCCCAGTTTGTTATTGTTTCCTTTTTTCTATCAAGAACACACCTGATCAGTTCCTTGCACACCAATCACAAACGGGGTTCGGGAACTACAACCACAACATTTGCTGATGCTGGAAAGCTTCAGCAGGTGCTGTGAACAGATACGTTTGGCGTGGTTTTGTTAGCACAATGTTAGTTCACTGAACGTGTAGACTCACCATTGTACGTGATGTGAATAGTGACTTTAATGCAGTGACATTAAAGGGGCACTGACACATCAAAATCATATTTTTTTTATTATCCGAAACGATTGAAAACGATGCCGGGACATTACCCTCAAAATTTGAGATTTGGGAATTCAGTATTCGTAAAGTAAAAAAACAATTTCCAAATGCCGAATTCGAAGTTCCCGCGCGATCGGCGCCGGTGCCTTGACGTCAAAAATTGAGGAGACCTGAGAGTCCACTTTCCTGTCACCACTCCCTGCTGTTGCCGTGGCGACCCAAAGCGAGGAGGATAGGAGCGAACGCCGGCTAGCGCCGGCGTTGCGGCGGACCGGTTTTGAGCGGTGTCGCCTGTTTTCCGTTGGAGGATACAAATCCAGGAGACGGCACCACAACGAACTCCATATTTTTGGTATTTCAAAAAGAAGGGCCGTAGTGCGTTCGCAATTGCGTTAAAAAACATGTTTTAAGATTGCCGTAATTAAATGTTATAGAGATGTCGCCTACAAAGCTTCTAAATTTCCTGATTTTTGACGTCACCGATCAAAAGAAGCGAGGAGGCGAGAGGCGGGAAAATCAAACGCCAAAAATAAAAAGGCGCGCGCGCGCGCGGGAAAATTTTTTTTCGCGATGCGGTTTTTTTTGCGTGTCTATGACTACAACTTGCATCGTTTTAGACAATAAAAATAAATACGACCTTTGGGGTGTCAGTGCCCCTTTAACTACCATATTAAATAGTCAATTACTAAAAAGGAAAGGCAAAACAACTACTGTAAAATATTTATTTTTCGCGGGCTCAATATTTCGCGATTTAGGTCAAAGTTGGAGTTTTGGAATAATTCGTAAATTCTCATTTTCGCGACGCGCTGGGATCGTAATATAGATTTTAATGTTTTTACATTTTACTGGAATTGTTCACGGGACCTATTTTTTTGGAATTGTAGGCGATTCGCGAACTTTGCGAGAATTAGGTCCTCACGAAAATAAAGTCGTTTACAGTATTTTAAAGTGAAGAAACTGCCTTGATTCGCTTCGTCCTGAGTGGTGCTACGCAGAGAAGCAATAACATGTATTTTATGAGCCGTTTGTGTGCATATTGTTTTAGGGACTCTGCCGAATTGTTATTAGTTGTACAAATGCCTTTTAGTAAGAGATATCGTCCACGAACTTCAAAACACTGTTTCCCCTTTGACAGACTCCCGAGGAGAAGATCGAATACTTGGAACCTTAATAAGCGCATAGGTGGTCACCGAAAAAATGATTACCTTCAATATGTAGGCTATATAAGGCTCTAGAGCGGTCAACGAGACTGTGAATGAACTGTTCAGTGCGTCATGGCGTTTGTGTTTGTGTTCGTTTCTAATGTAGCTTTGTGAGATGTATTTAGTAGTGCCTTCAAATACCACAGGGACACCATTTGCTGACAAAATCAAAAATAAAAAAAAATTGTGTAACCGGTTTTTAATGCACAAATGGCATCTTGAGTGTGAAGGAATAATATTTTTGGTATATCTAAAATATTTTTTGATTCATATTTATAATGTATTTTGAATACATTACGCGCGTATTTCGAATGCGGCCAAAATAATACAGAATAAATACAAAATGAATATTCGTACTAAATATATTTCAACTTCGTTTGAAGTGCGGCCTCTTTTTGCTAAGGGAGGGCCTTTGGAACCTGCCCGCATTCGCGGAGAACACTGTGAGCGTGGCTGTAATCACGCTCGGTGTCTAAATTTTCCGAGCATACACGAATGACCTTGGACCCGGGGTCCCTCAAACCAATGAGCCTGCACCAAGTGCTTCGACGTGGTTCATCGAGTGGCAAGCAATGAAACTGCAACTGTTTCCCTTGAACCACCGGACTGCAAAAACTGTGATTCGGTACACTGCAGCCTTTCGGCATAGCGACCGAGCGATCGATCACAAACACGATAGATGGCGCTTGGCTCTTAGCATTATCAAATTCGTCAATTTTCGTCACATCTGTAATTATGCTAGAAAATCTAGATCTGAATATTATTTAACAAAACTGTTAGGAAACATTCGCTTGCTATTTATTGTTTATGATCGCGGTACTGGTGAGTTAGGCTCTTGGCCAATAGGCGACGTGGATTCGGCTGACGTGCTGCGGTTCAGCGGATGCATAGCAGTGAAAAGGCTGAGAGCTTTCGAAGGAAAGAAGGTGTAAACGAGTCCGGTTTCCTTTTAAAAAATCTATAGCGAAGAATGTTTTTTTTTTTTTGCTCTCTTTTTGTGTTTTTTCTGTGTTTTTTTTTCACACCTTTTACGACGTGCGGTGGATGAAGTTCGATTTTAAAAACGTTTCATGGTCCCTTTAAGTACAGAAACTTAAGCTACAGTAAAAATGTGAAAAGATGAAAGGTGGATAAATACAAATACTTTTTTTTTAATTCGATATCTCGCTAATTATTATGTAAAAACATTGACCCAGAAAACTCACCAGGAATATATCGAAGTGGACAGAAACGTTGGCCTAAGCACAGGTGGCAGAGGGCTAATGATAATGGTCAAAAGATAACAATATGCAATCGTTACGACACAGGACACGAAGTACAATATGCAGGAGAACGCAAGAGAATTTTACCATAGTTCCAAAGACACCGACACCAATCGGGGGACTGGCCATACTAATGCTGGCGGTGACAATACACCGTCAACAATATGACGATAGAACCTGTGTAGTTTTCTCTCATTCCTTGATATCTTCGTCTGCCCTTTAAATGCCCGCTACAACGCCGTTTTTTGTTTTTTTTGCGGTTTTTTGCGTTTATTTTTGCTTTGGCTAGCAGTGGCTTGCAGGCCGGGCGTCAATGGAAAGACCCCAGCCATCCCGGGGCCAACCACAACCCCTCCGCGGGTCGTTGTTTGGAGTACCCTGATCTACAGGAAAGGGTAAATTGTACTGAATGCATTTTATATGCGTTTTATTTAAATAACGAACACAATTTCGCCCCTTAGACAAGCAGTACGTCGTTCCCGTGTTTCTTCGGAGTAACGCATAATTAATCCAGTAAACTAACCGAGCAATTAATAATTACTTCTGGAAGTACCGGACACATGTCTCTACCTGCCTGACACGCTCGACATCAGTTAATCTCGGTTCAATCGCCTACGACGTGGTCATAGCTCGACATCCCACGAGAATGCCGTCGGTCGTCACTACGATCACGTGATCGCTCGGGCCAGCCAATGGGAGACAGGCGCACCACTGGGTAGTTTTCGCTGACGAAGCCGCCCGCAGGACCATCGCAACGCGTTTCCTCGTCAGCATGGCGAAGAAGCGATTCGAAGGCGCAATTAGCGCGCAACACGGGGCGATCCCTGTCGCCACCTGCTTCCTTCCGACAAGTGCATCACTGTCAGCGCGGCTCGAAGAGCGCATTCCGCAGACCTCAGCCGCTGACGCAGTCGCGGGTCGGCGCTCCCGTCTCTCCCGCGAGCGCCCGAAAACAATCGCGCCACATCAAGAAGCTCGGAGGGGCGCGGAAGACGGACCGAAGAGCGAACGCGGGACCCAGAAAGAAAGGGAGACAAAGCAGCCACGTGCAAGGGCGAAGCAATTATCTTCGCACGGCGCCAAACAAAAACAGGGGCCCGCACCGACCGACTCGGCGGTGGAGGGGTGGGGGGGAACAGGCGTATCCATCTTACACAATGGCCCCGCGATACGAGACGCCGCCGCCGCCGCGAAGAGACGTCCTGCGGGGCACGGCAGAGAGCGCGACAACTACGGAGCCCGAACGACGGCAAAGCGGGGAAAAAAGCAGGACGCGAGTCGTCGCCCACCGGAGAGAGAGAAAGGTTAATACGCGAAGCCTGGATTGTCTTCACTCTCGCGTTCGCCCTGGGAGCTCCTCGCTAAACAAAAAGTAATTAGACGAGGAGGCGGGCATACGGCACGCGAAGGCCCTCTTCTTTCTTCTCCCGTTTCCATCCTTCGTTCCCTTCTTTTTCTGTGAGCCGAGACTGCGCAGACGCGCTCGTCCCGGGGCTCAGCTGCTGCCCTCGAGGCGATGGCAATCTCCGACCGACGAGCGGACGAGAGCTCGCTCGACCTCCTTGGGCGTCTGGCTTCGATCATCTCGTACCAAATCGAGATCCCCTACGACCCGTCGGACCCCTCTCCACGGCGTGACTCGCGAGCAATAGGGAGTTTTCGTAGACCGCTTTGCCCCCTCCGCTAAGCGTTCCGCAACGAAGAAGTTGCCACTGCGCCTGCGCGCCGACAGCCTTGACTGTGGAGTTCCCGCTATTGTAGCGGGTTGCGGAGGGCCTTGCGGGACGGCGAAAACGATCTACGAAAACTCCCTAATGAAAGGAAGCCGTGATCTGCGGACGATTCCGGCATCGCGCATAAGTCATGAAACAAGCGCCTGTCGACTGGCCATTTGGAGCCTCCCTGGTTGGCGCCTAGCGCAACGAATTTCGGCCATCGAAGAGCCCAGCAAAGGGGTGTACAAACGGGACACTTGAGAACACCTCTCCGCCACACGAAAAGCGCTGATCCGCTTCCGTCTCTTCGTTGCCGGGAGGAATGCTTCCCTCCGCCACGTCCGCTCGTCTCGTCCACGGAGCCCTAGAGCGTGCTCATCTCGTAGGTCTGGACCAGGGTGTAAGATAGACAGGTGGGGAAACGAGAGCCAAATGAGCGACCGGATTGTGTCCCCCTCGGGTTTCTCTTTTTCTGTGGCGCCATCTATGTGGAGCACTGCGAACTCTCACTCCCGGTGGGCGACTGCTGGCGACCGGCTAAACTGACGGAGATGGTTTCTCGTGGATTTTCAATGGAAGACTGTTGTGCTCTCGGTTTATTTTGCGCACTCTCCCATAGAGTTCCATGCAAATCCGATTCTGATTTTTTTCCTCTCGCCGCAGCGCCATCTGTCGCAAATCGGGGGTACCGGCAAGCAGACGAGTACACAATCCGGTCACGGCGCTGCGGTAGGGTTCTATGGGCCGTTTCCCCACCTGTCTATCTTACACCCTGGTCTGGACATCCACCCACACGGTCTGTTGGCTCTCAGGCACTAGGGAGTTTTCGTAGATGGTTTTCGCCGTCCTGCAACGCTGCAGCGCATCGGTCCTAAAGGCCCATACGCACATTCGCGTTTGAGCGCGGTGCGTTCCGTAGCGGCAAGCGGACGCGTTGCGTTGCGAAGACGGCTTGCGCCAAACTTGTACGCACAGTTGCGTTGACACGCAGTCAACCGCAGTCAAGAGCCAATAAGAACGCGCTATCGTCGCTAGTGGCTCACCAATAGTAAGCGAAATCCAAGGCAACATGGCGGCGCGCGGCGACAGCGTCGAAGCGTTCGATCTTGGGACAATCTCGCCGGCTTCCCCGACGTTTTGTCAAGCTTGAACCATGGCAGCCTTGGAAAATACAGTCCCCACCGCTCCCCAAAACGAAAAAGCAAGCACTGCGACCGCGAACCGGATACGTCTCGCCGAGTCGGCCGGAGCGAACACGTCACCCCCTCTCCTCTTTCTGCTTCTGATTGGTCGAACGCGCCCGAACGCACCGCAACGCTTCGGAGAGTTGAACGAGTCTCTACTCGCTTGCGTCGCGCTACCGAGCGTTGCGGGAAGGCGCGCGTCGGTCCGCAAGCGACCGCGCCTGGCCGCAAGGACTCCGCAACGCACTCAAACGCGTTCAAACGCGAATGTGCGTATGGCGCTTAAGACGTCGCAAGAGGCTTCGAAACCGGTCTGGTCTCTCTCGGTCTTACTCGGTTGCATATGTGTGAACGGCACTTAATCGCTCAAGTGCTCCGCTGCTCTTCCGAGTCCCGAAAACGGGAAAGGCGAGGATACGAGGGCGCGGCGGAACAGATGACGCCAAATCTGACGAGCGCCGAGGTCACCGAAAAGCGGAGGAGGCGACGAGGAAGGCCGCGATGTTTGCCGAGTGGTGTCCAAACAGAAAACGGACTGTTGGACTTCCAACGCCATAGGGCTGAGAAACGTAGCCTCACGATTCCTCGAGTATCCTGTTCGGACACCCATCAACGCACACAAATACGCGGCCGCATGACTACCGGCCAAGAAAGACACGCGTCGTTCCGTGTCGACGCGCGCTCCCTCTCACGACGAAGCACACTCGGAAAATAAACATGGGCGGCTAGAGAACCGCGGAAACAATCGGACGACGAGAGAGGGACAAAAATGATTTATCGAGCGTTCGATCGCGCGTCTCGACGCACGGGACGTCGGTCTTGGGCGCTGATCGATCAATTCGCCGAGGTCGGTCCCGATGCCAACCAAGGTCGTCGCAAATCTGCGGCCGCTTCCCCCCGACGATGGCGGGCGCCGCCGCCCGAGGGAATTCTTGGCGACACCCCGAGCTCGGGAGACGACCCTCCGCACCCAGACGGAACGAAGCATGTCAACGAACGCGCACCACGGTCGATAGAAGAGGGGCGAGCGAGAACGACGCATCCTGCTTTCCTCCCCGCTGCTACGCACGGCCATTTTACTACTGCGCCCGATGAAAAGGCCCAAGTATCAATTATGTGCTTCACTGCCGACAGTGCTTCACTGTCGGCAGTGAAGCACACCTGAGCCTGTAACGACATGATATATATATATAATTATATATATATATATTTTTTTTTTTTTGAGGCTCGCGCGGTGGCCGAGTTCGGGAACCACTTCGACGTTTGTTTAAATCGCAAAACGCCACACAACTACAAAAAAAAAAAAAAGAAGAAAAGAAAAAAATATATTTTTGGGAGTAGTTGCCGCCGCAAAGGGCGGTCTTTCCTCCATTGTGCGAAGAGCCTGCGACCTCGTTAACGGAAAGCCGAATAACGTCCTCGCGAGGACACCCATTCGAAGGAAGCGCCCAGTCGAGATACATGAAACATGCTCAAAATCCACGGGGCGGCAATTGCTGTGTCGCTCCAGGGTTCGGAACAGGCTTTCGTCTACCCTCGTCCACATCCCGTATGCGGAACGAACAAAGCGTCGAGACATTACAACCTGGAATAAGCAAACAAATAAAACGTATACCAGATTGCCCCGCACGTTAGCAAAATTATCTCCCGAAAGCAACATTCAGTCGCAGGCGGTGAAGCATTGCTTCCAATTTTCTCGGTATATATCGCTCGAAATACGAAACCGTAACTCTGGATCCAACCCGAAGAGAGTAAACTGCCGTCCTGTCTCATTTTAGACCACATCAACTGCCGTTTCTTTCGAATGGTGCGCAATTAAGGATTTCATGTCTGTTTTAGAAAAAGGAATTCCTCGAGTTTTTTCCAATGCACGTACACTTGTGGCTAGTCTGCCTGCCTCCATGTTTCCTGGGTTTCCGTCGTGTCCGGGTATCCACTGCAGCTTTGATGAATGGCTTTCGGTAATGGCCCGATCGATCATATCAGCTAGCTTGTAGACCAATGCATATGTCGAACTTGTAGAGTCCATCGACGAAACAGCACCGAGGGCTACTTTGGAGTCCGTGCAAATAGGCCGTCGTTTTTTTTTTTTTTTTTCTTTTTTTTTTTTTTTTTTTGGTTTTATTGACGCAAAAATTGCATAAAGTTGTGCAGCAATAGAGGGCGTTCTGTGGGACAAGTTCATACATTTCTTCACTTGCATTGAAGTATTACGAAAGCCGAGGTTGATAAGTATTACGAAAGCCGAGGTTGATCCCTCATTCGTCGTAGAACATGAATGTGGTCTCTGCAGTAATCATGCAAGTGTGAAAGCGCCAACTGAGTAATGACAAAATGAGATGTGCTCAGACTTTTCTTTAACAAAAAAAAAAAAATCTGAAAAGCAAAAAAAGAGAAAAAAACATTTTTTAAACAGTCTGCGTGGGACACGCAGACTGTCAAAAAATTAATTTCACGCGAAAATTTTTTTTAGAACATTTCCCTTTATTTACATTTTTTTCGGCATTTCCGGTGTGTGGAGGAGAGGTGGATGTGGATCGGCTTCCCCTTCACGACCGAGGTGATCATTTCGGAATGACCCGTGACGTCGTGGACTCCGCGCGCAGAATTTCAAAGGAATCTCTCGTCGTCAATATTCCTCTAAATCTTTTTTCGCTTAAAATTTATTTCTTGACACGCGCGTCAACCAAACTTAAAAAAAAAAAAAAAAAAAATCAAAGGATATTGTGCTAATATCTGCGACGCGAAACAGCCAGGGTCAATGGCAGTTTTGGCGGCAACGCCCTACTTTTTTTTGGTAACGTGTAACGTACTCGTTATTTTTTTTTTTTTTTTAAACGGTACCGTACATACGTTACTCATTTTGAGTAACGGGTGACGGAGTTACGTTACTCCTTATTTTTTCTTCCCAAGACATAAAAAAAACTTACACTTTAATTTTTTTTTTTTCGTGTTTCTAGACGCCGAGCCATGTGAATTTCTTGATTGTTTTGCGTTTTTCTCGTGAGTATTTAGGTGAAAACGCAAAAACGATAAAGTAATTATGTTCAGTTTCTGCTTGGACTGAATGTTTCGTGAAATATGGCGCTTTTGTATACCTGTAACGTCAAAACAGTAAAACGTGTTCATTCCTATTTTAAGAGGAGTAACGCAAATGTAACGTTCCTCTTTATCGGCGTTAACGGTAGCGGCGACATAGCCAAACTGGCTGCTGAGATCGGTATATCAGCATCCTCAAACATGCGGGTAATGAATGGCTCGTGTTGAATCGAAGATGGGGACAGACCAACTCTAAGAAGGTCTGAAGCTCATGTGCACGGTTTTATATATCGGCGTTCGTTGGGACTGCCGAGCTTGTTACGCTTAATCGACGTCTAAAGTAACATCACACTTTAAAAAAAAAAAAAAAGTACATTTCTACGTTTTTTGTTACATATAAATATAATACACCCCAAAACTTCAGTTCGACGAACAGTGTACTGGCGCTAAACCGACGGTATCACCTTTCACGAACGGCTTGCTGTACAACGTATTAAAATAGCTAATGTACGTAAGACTGACAGCAAAAAAAAAAAAAAAAAAAGTAACCGGGGTTTTCTTAACCCTACTGCAAGACCTCTTATTATTTTTCTTTCTTTCTCTATAGTGTTTAATGCGCGATTTAGCTGTTTAATATGTTATATCGCACATCTTCCCGTATGATACCGACAGCAGCTTTATGCTGCTTTTTTCCAGTAACACAGTGCGGCTGACAATAGCCATTTCTTCGCGTTTAGGATTAAGAGGAATGGAATGGGGGAGTTGGGTCATTCCAGGAGTGAGAATTCCGAAGAGTTGAAAGAGATGGAATTGTGAAAAATTCCCGGGAACGGAATTGGAATGGAATCTGGGTGCCCATTTCGCAACACTCGCCCATAGTGGAAGGAACCTGCCACGCATTTTCCTACCTCCGTCGCGACTATGATGTCGAAAAAGAAACAATAGTATTATTATATCGTTACCGAATCAAAGTGAACACATGTGGAAATGGCAGCGCCACTGCCGTGTAGAGTCGGGCGGGTCTTGGAAGCGACAAGGCGCCCGATCAGCATTCCGAGCTCGTTCTGTTCGCGGCGGCTGGTGCGGGCGGCGCCCCGACTCCAAGGCCGAAAGCTTGCACAAGGGATGACGTGCGCTTCCGTAAAGAGAGACGCCGTCTACCCGTCGTCGTCCCAAGGTCGGGCTCATCGACGCGCCAACAAGACGACTGCGGAAGGAAGCAACGAGGCAGAGCGAGCGACCGAACACAAGGCCCGGAATCGTTCGCACACGGGACCCACAATGGACGTGTCGCGTGACCTTGTGGTTGGACGAAATCGCCTGGAACGCGTGGATCGGCCCCAAAACAAACGTCGCGCAGCGGTTACCATAGCAACCGCCACGGACGCTGACTGGACCTCTGCTATGAAAGAAAACTGCCGCGCGGCGCGCCCGTTTTCGTCGCTCGCGAGTTGGGCACGGTCGCTCGATTCCTCTCCGAGCGCTCGCCTCCCCGGCCTGCCAATGAGACCTCCAGAGTCCTATCCTTTTCGGGGTGTAACGCAGGCAGGGTGTAACGCAAATGCGCAGTTGAATATAGTTTGACCACAATAATTTACTGGCTGAAACTTAACCAATTCAAAAATATTATTTGTTTTTCTTTTTACGTTACATTAGTCAGAATGTGCCAAATATACAGCATTTCTTTCTTAGCTCCTTCATGTTTTCTTGATTTTAATACGCCCCAGGTTTTCTGGCTCCCAGAAAACAAACATGGCGTCTTTCTCGTGCGCATGGCCAACATTGTGTCCTGATTCTTTATTTTTTAGTTATTTAAAGTTAATATTTAGCGTAATATGTAAGCTTAAAAATAATCAAAAATTGTGTCTTATGCTGAGTACAAGCACTTTTACTGCCCAACAAAGTCATGCTGTTTTACAACGCACATTTAACAAAATCCAAGCTTCATTTTAGGTGATATAAATAAAAACTGAATTTCATGTTTATATATTATGACAGATCACCATCATACCCTGCTACTAATAAAAAAGTGATGGACATAAACTGTTGGTAAAAAAAGTAAAAGCTGCATTCCCGAATTTGTTAGTTTCTTTGTTTAAAAGACATTCGTTCATTTAAATGTATGTAACAAATTTCATATTGCAGATATAATAGTGAACTTGCACTCAATGAGTGTTATATTATAAAATATAAAATATAGTCTGTTGTTTATATGACCGGAAAAAAGTTTGAATCTTGTTAGATGTGCATTGTAAACCGGCAAGCTTTGCTGCTGAGGAAACTAACTTTTACTCTATATACGCACAATTTCAATTGTTTTATAGCGTTCAGGTTAAGTAATGTTCGGTAATTAACCATGTTCAGAGCACAAAATTGGCCGGAATAATGCCAAGATACAGGCAGAACACAGAACAGACAAGATTCAATCTTTAATTCCTGCCGTACACACGCAATTCGATTTATATTTTCGGATTAACCACAAATACCTAACTACTAATAAAACATAAAGCAAATAGAAAATGGCCTTTTACCGGACTTTTTTGTACGTATAATAATATATTTATTATCAAAAGGAGGTAAATTTGAGCTTTGTGGTGATATCAATAGTATTCAAGTATTTTAATAGGTCATATGTAGGAATTTGCCAAATTTTCAAAAAATCATCAAGAGAGATAGTTCGGCATTATTTTCAATATTATCGTAAAATACGAAGCTTTTTTTTAGCACTTCGAGAGTAATGAAATATATTTATTGAGTGTCGCAGAAAAGTCCTAGGGCAGTAGTTTGAGAAGTGACAAAATAGTGAGCTATCGAACATGCGATACCCAACATGGGGGAAAACAATTTGTTTCCGACTCGACCGCTTCAATGGTCAAAAAATTGCAAACGAAAAATGCGTCAAGCCTGCCGTTTGCGCTCCGCTTCAGTACAAGAATGGTCTCAAACCATATAGCTTTTTCGTCGAAATTAGAAATTGGACCACAAAACCGAGCCTGAATTGAGATGAAAGCACCCAATCGACATTTGTTTTCCTCTGTTCCCGAAGGTGCCGCGTTGCTTTCTCGAAGGCCGCGAGAAAGTATATGTATTAATGCATTTATTTTACCCCTAAAGGCCCTTTTCAGCATTACATAGGGGGAACGTGATACAAAGATGGGTACAACTGAACCAAGTGACACTCAACATGAAGTAGCCATTTAACCGCCAGCAGTGCCCGGAATAGCTCTACGCAGCCTGCCACAGCCCACTGGCAAGAACACACACAGCCCAGCGGAGTCGGGCAACAATGACATCAGAAACAAAAGGAACCTTAGAAAAACCGTGACACATACTCCGAAAATCAGGGGCGCGCTGTGTTCGAGCCTGCCGCGCCAAAGGTGTGCTGGCGATGATTCGTCAGGCCCCAGCGGCTTTTTTCTACCAGTACCTGGCTGCGAAAGCGTGACGCGGGTGTGGCCGAGAGGTGATATCCCAAGCAAGGTACCTCAAGATGCTCGCTGCGGGCACGCCTCCGGCATGTTCCAAACGCTTCATAGCCGCTGCCTTTTGTCTGTCACACAGCGTCTGTATGACGTATTACCAGCGCGACCGCCACTCGAAAGCACGACTTGAGACGCCCCGAGCGGAAAAGGCCATCGAGCTCGGCGACCGTGCGCCGGTGGCGGGCGCAGGTGGCCTCAGTACACGATCCCCGACCCCTAGCGAGACGAGCGCCGCGGCTCGAGCCGGCCGCGGCCTGGGCAAACAAGAGGACCGGCCTGCCTCCCCCCTCCAAGGCGGCTTAGACGAGCCTGAGTCTTTCTGCCGCTGTGCTAACAAGCGCCGACACTTTTATCGCCGCATAAGTGCGCTTCTTACTTTTCTATTCCTTCCTGAGAGCGGCGAGTAGATAGATTCGCCACAACTCTGGCGCGGTTATCACCAGCTTGTTTTTATGTTGTTTTTCTTTTTTTGTCTCTTTAATCGTGTATAGTCCGGCTCGTTTCGGTGCCTCGGTTTGTTTGTCCCCACCGTGTCGTCCTCGTGCCTGACTTTTTGCTGGCTTCATCGATTCTTTCCTTCTGCTCGAGGAGCAACGACGGCGGACCGGGGTCTCGTGCCAGCGATACCAACGACCGGAAGTGGCTGCATTCGTCAGACCGCTAACAAGGAACGCGAGTGCTCGACCGGAAATGACGTTCATTGGCGATCAAGCCCCCCCAGGGCGTGGCGACCACTTTCCGCCTGCAACGAATGACCCCCGTCGCCGATCTCCTCGCTCCCAATTAACCGACGACAATAATAATAATATTATTAATATTATAATACAATGAAGCGATCGTGAAACAACCAAAGCGGAGACGAAGTATCTCTTTACCGAAACAAGACAGTACTAGAAGGTCTGTATCGGTGGAGGC
This sequence comes from Ixodes scapularis, assembly GCF_016920785.2. NCBI lineage: Eukaryota > Metazoa > Arthropoda > Arachnida > Ixodida > Ixodidae > Ixodes > Ixodes scapularis. The sequence continues at coordinate 403,474 of NW_024609870.1, read as the reverse complement.
GATACAAGAAACGAGAAGGGAATCATTAGACAAAACTGCCGAGACTCAGCAGCCGCCATGCTCCAGCCCCCTTCGTGGGGGCTCTCACCGGCAAGAGCGCGAGTGGAGACGCGTTTGGCAGCCCTCGGAAGCGAGGGCAACGGCGCCCTCCCTTTTGGGACCCTGGCCGAATAGCAGCGAACAGCCTCGTCTTACCTGCAAAGACGAGAAAAGGAGGAAAAGGCATTAGAGCGGGTATCGCCCACCGAAGCTCTCTTCGAAACAACACTCGCGCCTGCGCGTTCATTTTTGTGCCGGACACGCGAGCAGTCAATCACCGCGAGACAAGGGAGAGAAGCACCAAATACGGCTCAACTGGAAGAAAGGCCAGTCGGCACTTCACTTTGGTCCTCGCGCACATGGTTTCACGGGGCATGTCGTCCGCTCGAACCCTTCACCAACTATGCTTCCGCAACATTTTTCTCGATCAGTAAAGAATCGCAAAGTGAGAAAGAAAAAGCAGGCGGTCGTCGTTCCGCATTGACCGAAATATCCCAGTATGCATCAATTAAAGTGAAGGTGAACCAGTGTGTTTGGCCACAGTGTGAACGGACTCGAGCCAGGTGCCCTGTCCTAAGGCGATACTGTCAATGCTCACTCGCTTCGTTGCACTTGGCCGCTCTCATCGGATAATGCCACGATGGGAGGCCGCTTTTAGGATAGAGACCGGACGCGCCATGGCATAAGAAGGCCGAGTTGCTACGCTAACCAACACTGGGCCTAAGACCTGCCGAGTTCAAATGTACAACTACGCAGCTCAGTCAGGAGGTATCGCGTCGTATGAAACAGCTACGAGATAAGACGAATATCGCGACGTACCGATTTGAAGAAACAAGTATTTGAAATATCGAGGTTAAAAAAATCTAGATTGAGGCCCACGATAGAGGGGAAATTAAACGAGACTGCGCTTCACGCTCTTTTACAGACCGTTTCGTCAGACCTACTCCAGAAATCGGCTTGCTCGAAACCAAATGAAACCATCTAAAGCAACCTGAAAAAGGGGCTGGCGCGAGTTCTCGCCCCGCCTCAACGACTCCGTTCAATCCGAACGGCCCACTGGACCGGCCAACCTCCCTCGCCGCTCGAGCTTCAAAAAGCCGAGACATCACAAAACGTCCTACGCGTCGTAGGACCCGTGGGGCGTCTCGGGCTTTAGCGCGATCCAACAGAATTGGCACGTGCCGCGCCATCGCAGCACAACCCGTTCGTTCCACATTCGAACCCGATCAACAGAGACGTTCGGCCAAGCTGCTCCGGCCAATTTGTCCAGCCCGCTGGCCGCCGCCAAGCCTCGCACGCCGTTCGCTGAGAGAGCAGCATCTATCGCTGTCCCAGCCGGGGATCCCCACAGGAACGCAGTGGGGCGGGGCGGGACTCTTTCTCCCAAACTCCCACCTTATTGTAATTGGGGCAAAACAGAGCAGTTTTGGAACCCGCGGACGGAATGTACCAAATCGTCGCGACTCCGAATCTTTGACGGCGCAGAAGGGAGGTGCGTGGACGAGCCTCAGCACGGACGGATGTAAAAGCGAAGGCGGCCTCCGCGCTGAGAGTCGACTTCCAAGAGGGCGTGACGCAATCGCTAGAGACGAAAGAAAGGCGAAGAGAGAGAACATCGGCTGATATCACTTAGCGACCTCCTCGAGAGTCCCGCCGAAAGGTCCCCGGGCGCTTCCGTCGAATAAAATACGAGGCGCTCGGACAGAAATAGTCCCAAGGTTGCGAGCGGAACGGCAAAGAGGGCTCAAAAGACGCGCCAATCTACGGCGCGAAACCGAGCTGGGCCGGCTTTCCTTTGTCCCCTGCCCGACTGCCGAGACATGTCCGCAGCCGTACAAAGAAGCGAAACGGTGACGCCCCGCCTCCGGCCTGTTTCTCGCGCGTGGGAGAAAACCTCGTCGGAGAAAAGCTCACCGACGAAAAATCAAGCGCTCACTCGAGTGAACTATGCTGGGATGGCTTATGTACTTGCGGTCATTCTGCCCTTCACTTTTTTTTTTTTTTTTTTATGTAAGCACGTTTGTAACAAGATTGCGTTGAACGACGAAAATAGAATAAACGATTATAATGGAACGCTAATGAAGGCATAACGGGAAGAAATATAGGCAGTGCAGAGCGCTGCAGCCCTCGCAGTTTCTTCATACTTGAGCTGTTAACATAAATGAGCAATCATGAATGGTAAACCGATCGTGCAATACCTCGACATTTCCCCATCTATTGAGGAAGCGGTCGTTTCGTTTCGCAATTCTAGCGGAAGGTAAAAGACCTTATTTCCTTCGGACGTGTGAGTGTGGCAACAATCGGGCGGGTCCACGTGAAAGCGGGACGAAGGCTGCAGCACGTCGAGCCTCGAAATGTGCCCACTGCGTGGCGCTGTCAGCCTCAACGTTTCTTTACTAGAACCGCGGGCTGCCATCAAACGGTGCGCTGAAAAGGGCTCGTTCGGGGACGATCAAAATTGGATGTAACAGCTTGTCGAACCAAAATGTGGAGCCGAACCCGTGCACGCGCTTTTTCGCCCAGTGAGAGACGCCTATAGACGCTTTACACACGCGCCAGATTACAGACGCCATTGCCGACCTTCTATTGTCTTACTGAGATATCAAACCACTGAAGCGGGCTTTGTCGAGCCTCCACAAAGGCAAATGCTGGGGAAAAAGACACCGTCGTATCTAAAATGCCAGTAACCTGTCCTCCTGTGGTAATGATGGAGCAGAGTGAAAAATATAAGCGAAAACAAAAACTGAAGGGCGGTTATGGCGGCGCCCACGCACAGCTGCTGTAAAGCGTCTATAACCTTGGTTACAGCCACTACTGCTATAAAACGATACCGACCGCATAGATATAGAAACGCGTAAGCATTTCGCGCAGCAGTTACTTATAAGTTATAACCGAGGTCCGGTGGGGGACTATAGGGCGTAAACGGGCCACCGGCGGGGCGCCGCGACGTGTACGGGTGGCTCGGGCGCATTGGCTAACATTTTTGTAATGAGCCATCGGCAGAACGAGGAAGCCGGGGTGGGTTACCACGCGCCCCAGCGATACGCCCGCCGTCCCCCATGCGCGGCTCCGAAACCGGCAAAGGGGGACGTTGCCGGCCATCTTCTTGAAAATAAACTCCCTGGTGAAGGATTCTGCGATCGTTCACACTGCAGAGCCCCATCTTGGTATCGGCTTTCGTTTACTCAAACTGCTCAGCAGCTCGCCTCGTCCGCTTGTCGCGGTTCCTCGTCCGCCCATTAGGGTCTCGGACGTGTCGCCTTCGTGTTGCTCTCGTAAAACCTTCCAGACGCAGCGAGCGCAGTACTCCGGCTCGAGAAGTTGGTACATCGCGCACAGTGTCCGCTCTCGCCTGGTAAAAACAAACAAAAACAAATCTTTTAGACGCACAGCGAACTGCGACGAGCTGCTCGCGGTACGTCGTCTGCTCGTAAGTCCCCTCGTCAGCCTCACGTAAACCCTACCGGACGGAAGCGAGTGCAACACTGCGACCGGTTCCTACAATTAACCACCCACGCTTCCTACAACCAACCACCCAACTCGCGTGTGACTGCAGTCACGCGCGGGGCGCGTCACGCTGGGTCCTACGCTCGTTTAAACTTTTTTTTTTTTTTTATGGCTGGCCACTCCCACTTTCGCCGGTGTTGCACACGTACTCTCGGCGGACGAAGGAGGTTTGAGAGCAGAAACGGCGTGCTTCCTCCTCGCCCTCCAGGGCTGCACGCACCACGTGCACAGCTTGGGCGGCCTTGCAATCAACCGGAAGAGTGCGAGACATAGGTCGCGATGGGGCGACGATGACGCCATCTTCTCGTCTCGCTCGCACGTTCTCCACGTTCAAGGAGCGACTTGAATATCTCCTCACAGTCCAAGGTACGAGTAGTGTCACGGATGTTCGGCGGGGCCCATGAGAGTCATTCGCGCCACAAGGTCGCCCACCACCTCACATCATGCGTCTCCTTTCGTTCTCCATTCCTCGCCGTGCAAAACGCCGCGACACCATCGCGAGATCTCTCGATGATATTGTCGCCAAGTTTTGCTCGCGCGAGTGTTTAGTCTAGCTTTACCTTGTTTTTACCGTCTTCGGGGGTTCGCTCGTCTTCACGGCACGGCTCATGGCCTCTGCCGGGGTCGGGGGACCCGAGATGGAGGCGAACGTGGACGCACGCTCCAACGCTACACTTTGTTTACAGAACCCCGCGTTGGAACTGTTTTGTCTTGTGTATGTTTGCATTTGGGATCTCTACTTCGGAGGTGGTTTTGCTCTGTGTATGCATAACTTCTTTGTCTACGAATGTGCTTTCTATTGTTTATGGCTGCACTTGCGAGCTTCGTTGGAATGTGCCCTGCCTCATGTATGCGATGTTTTTCGGAATGTTCCTATTTGCTTTGGGCTCCGAGCCTTTTGATTGAAGCTAAGAAAACCCCTCTTGATTGGTCATTACAAAACTCTCCGATTGGTGGACTAAAGGGCTCCAGAATGCTGCTGGATCCTGTATAAGCGGCCACCGAAAGACCGTGAGGGACTGGGCGCCCGGACACCATGCCGTGAAGATCATCCTGACTCTGGAAACCCCCCCGCACGTCCGACCCCCCTTCGGCTGTGGAGTCGTCCGCCCGCTCACTCGCAAGCTTGGGACCCCTTATGGCTGTGGAGGAGTTTGGCTCGCCCGCCTCTGGGTGCATCCTTGTTTGTCGAGTCTGGCTGTGGTCGGGGCCCCCGCTGAGGGTGTGTGTGGTCGAGGAGGACGGCAGGGGAAGTCGCCAGAGGTTATAATTACTCCCCAACATTTATTGACGAATTGGCCATAACTGTTGGAAATATTTTACGTCCTATCTCTTAAATAAACAGTTGTTTGTTAATATCAGTATCGTTCATAAACGATGATGAGTCTTATTTTCTTCGTTACAATATTAATCCAAGAGTGGGGCACGAAAAGAAAATTTTAAAGTTATACAAAAAGAATATTTAAAAAAATGGGCCGAAATTGCTGCTGCCGTTACGCTGATTCTCGCAGAAATGCGTGAGCATTTCGCGCAGCGGTTATTTATAACAAAAAATTGTGAATGCAGCCTCTAAGCACTTTTCCGTGGGGCGAACATTCCCGAAACCCCTCTTCTTCCTGGTGCAAGCAGATCAGCTAGATCACGTAGCGTGTAGATAAAGGACGGCGGCCGCCGAGGATTGGCTGGTCATAGGAAGCCGGCAAGAGCCGAGCGGCGCCAGCAGAGTGAGAGCCCACGGTAAAGGCCCGTTGACACACTTGGAACCGTGTACGGCCGAGAGCGAAGAGAAAACACACTGGCACGCTGGCGCCATCTATGCGATGACCTTGGAACTGCAATTTTACAAGAGCGAAGGTTTTGCGGGATTTCCAAGACAAAATGTCCGTAATACCTATAAGAAAGGCTCGTTTATAACGTTCACAAAAGTTTTTCGAGCCAAGAAAGAAAGGAAAATGCGCGAGAGAAATAGAAAATATGCCGGACCGCCAAGTTTACACTGCTATCAAATAGATGGCGCCAGTGTATCCTCTCGTCGTAAGAGATATTAAGAGGTTCCAAGGCACTCGGTTCGAAGAGGTCGCAAGTGTGTGAACGGGTCTTTATACCCTGTCTCGTTGTAACTTGGCAAAAGGGCGAACGATAAGCCGCACGTAGCGTGCCACCGGCGTCGATATGCGCTACGTATCCGACAGCAACGCACACATATTAGAGCATGACGCAGCGAAAAGCATGGTAATTGTTCGCAGTAAAAACGCACTCCGGTGATACGTAGTCACGTTCCGACTGGCCCGCCAGGGCCGCTTCCGCCGTACTGGCATGTTATCCGATCACGGCTTCCTGGCCTACCCAGGGGTTCTTGCTTCAGACGCTAGGCTAAGCGGCGCCACCAGAGTAATCGCTCAGGTTTGAACAATGCCGCCGCCACCCCCAGGAACCCCATGTTTCTTGCTTCAGTCGCTAGACAGCGCCAAAACAAACAGCATTGCAGGTTGCCTGTACATGCCTCGCACGTGACGTGACGCTAGGGAAGGACGGCGCCTTGTGCCATGCTGGTGGTGGACTTCACACCGCGCGGATGCGCTTACCAAGGCGTAGGATCCCGCTAACTGCCCGGACATGCACCATATTTTCATCAAAGTTACCTAGTTTTGTTAGATGTGAACTTAGACAAGAGTCGAGCTTACGATGATGACGTTTAGCCAGTACGTGCGGAATGTTTCGGCATTGATGCGATTGCGCTACGAGCAGAACGTTCCGATATGCCATGTGTTGACGTGAAACGCTGTCGTGCCGCAGAAAAAAAAATTAATTGCGAGCGGCAAACTTTGATGAGCGGCTCTGGGCGGCTTGTAGAAAAAAGTGTTACGATTTTGCGAAGTACAGGTAAACAACGCAAGGTTATTGTCACAATCTAAACCCTGATGCAAGGATCACTAAAATAACAGACGGGACAACTCTTATTGTCTCAGGGTCCATATTATGACGTTTTCTAATCGGCTCGCCATGCATGCTTTCGCTCCTTGCAAAAATTACCGTCTGCCGGACGGCCCAAACCGGTGGCCTAGCGGCGGCGTCTCGGTGCGCTTGCACACGGTGGCCGCCGCTGACCGATCGTCGTCTGGCCGGGCTCGCGGCGCGACACGCGCCCGTACTCGGCCGAGAGCCCCGAAGGTGCGCTCGAAGCGTGGAAACGGCGTGATGTAACGAAGGGCAAAGGGCACCTACACCACGGAGGGGCCAAAGCCGATGCAAAGGCGTGCGCGAAAGTAAACAGCGGCAGAAAAGTGCCGTCGCCCGCTGCTATGAAATGCGTCCCGCAAACTCGGTAATCCGCGGCCGCCTCCCGCTTTCCTGCCGCTCGTACTTTCTCTAACTTGACCACTACTCTGTCTCGCGGGACGTGCCGACGAAACGATCGTCGGGATACGTAGCAACTGCTACAGCCGAGCGCCGTGCAGTTTACCGGTTTGCCACTGCCCCCGTGGGCCGTCGAGTCAACCACCAGCATGGTGCTGACCGGCGTTCGACGTGATCATATGACGTAGCTGCAAGGCATGCATGGAGAGTGACGGCGCGACGTAACACCTAGCAACCGAGGTGCAGTGGCCCAAGGTGGATTCATATGTTGTAATTAGCCATCCGCACACTGTCGCCGGGAAGCGCCGCGAACTGGCGGGAGGAGAAGGAGGGCGGGGGGGAGGGGGGGGGGGGGGGGGAGAGAGGTTTCAAGCGCCCCATTGATCGCCCACCGTCGCCCACTGCGCGGCGCCGGAATCGGTGACGGGGGACGTCGCCGGCAATCATCGGTTGCTAGGTGTTACGTCGCGGCGTCGCTTCCTCTAACCAGCCAATCCAGTGCGGCCTCCGTTGCCTCGCGTCCTATCGCCAAGCCTCTCGAAATACGCACACCGCCGCCATCTGTCGTCGATTGCAGAAGGTGTTTCCTACGCAGTTCCCACAGCAAGTGGGGCTGTGGCGCCATCCCGTGGCGACGTTGCAAACTTTGTATACGTGTGCTCCAAACGAGTCGGAAGTCAGCGCACGTACCAGGGCACTAATGCTAACGCATGTAAAGGAGACGCAGTGACAACTGCTCTTCAAATGTGGCCTCTCCCTTCCCTCCCACGTTTATACCCCGTTTTACCTTCCGTCCGGAACGCAGCTGACGTTACGAGCTATCCTGGTCGATCCCACTCTGTTGACGTAGCCCGTGATACGCTTTCCGCGCGTCGCTCTGCCAGGCTCATGTTACGCTCAGACGGCCTTGCATTGGCCCCGATAGCTCGTAGCATCCGCTGTGCTAGCACGTAAGGTGAAACGGAGCAGAGATAGGTCCCCGCCATTGCGGAGGTCGGCCATCCTGTCCTCCTAACGGGGTGACTCCGAGACCCCTGCCACGGCCTCCAGAACGCGAATTCAGGACACATTCCTGACGGACGGCTTCCAAGATACTAGGGAGTTTTCGTAGATCGTTTCCGCTGTCCCGCAACGCTCTCCGCAAGCAGTTACGCTAGCCGGAACTCCACAGTCAAGGCCATCGGCGCGCCGGCGCAGTAGCGGCTGCTTCGTTGCGGAGGGCTTAGCGGAGGGGGAAACGCGGTCTACGAAAACTCCCTACTGTTTTTCTCCTCCGCTGCGGTATCCGTCAACGAAACGCCGCAGCTGCGCATGCGCGCCGCCAGCCTTATCTGGATAGTTCAAGGTCCTGTGGCGGATTACGGAGCGCTATCCGGGTGCTTAGCGGGCTGCGGAAACGGTCTGCTACAATAGACTACTTCCATAAAGCCCTGCATGCAACACGGCGCGCGTTGCACTCTGGGAACTAGTTGGCCAGGGAGGAGGGTGGCATGGTTTCGGTTTCGATCGACACGTCGACAAGACATTGTTTTCTGGTCCCGAGAGCGTCATTAGTGGTCTCTAAACTGACCTAAATTGTCATACCTCGAAGCTTTAGCACAATCCCGAGACGTATAGCTTGTCTTAACACATGCTTGTCGTATTTTTGTACTTGAGCCTTCCTGTTAGCGTTCCAATCGAGGTATGTGGACGAGCCAGTGCTGGGAGTCTCGACGCTGCGAAGCTCGGGTGCTCGGGGATCTTGCTTGTGTACGAATCAACAAGCTGTAGCAACCAATAAGTATACATACATCGAGCTCGCGCCTTTACATTAGTGTTGTTGATCAGGAAGTTTGTTTCGTGCGTCCATAGACGAAATATTACTTCTTGCAATTACTGTTTTTCTTAATGTGCCTGAGTACGCGAGGTAAAACTCGGAGGTGCCATTGAAAAGCTCAATTTTAACACACTTATCTCTTATCTGTACTGACCCGCAGCACTGCACGAAGTGAAGTCCCCACCCACTTGCATTCCACTAATTCCACTATTATTCAACATCGCGTATGCGCATAAAGTTATCCTGCAATCATATAGGCAAATTCGCGCATACAGGCCGTTTTAAGAATGCAAAAGTCGAGCACTTGTGTGAAGAATGTCGCACCGTTCGCCGGTAGTGCGTCATGCCCGTCCGGCGCACGGTGCGACATTCTTCAGACAAGTGCTCGAACGAATTCAAAGCGCATTTGACGGCTGCTAATGGCCATAATATTTGTTATGTGTTTGCTTTTTTCCTGCCTGAATATGCCGAGATAATTTCAGACACACCGTTCCCGGCACAGATCTCGGGCGTCAGTAAAAGCTCGTCCAAAAAGGCTTAGCGAGGAGTAGAGGACGCTTGTTAGGGCCTCCGTCGTAGCTAGCCGATCTCAGCGTTTGCGAAAAGTTAATCTTCTATCAGCATAAAATTCTAGTGGGAGATATATGATGACACGAGGAAGACATCATAGTAACTTTTGTGCAGTAGTGAGGTCGAATTTATTGCGTTTCCTTAAAAGTTCATGCGTAAACGCTGGCCTCAACTTTGATACCCTGTGAGGATCCGGCTTGCTTTTCGCCCAATGAAGTAACGAGAAGCGGACATTTGGCAAACAAAATGCGTGTAAGGCTCCAGACGAACAAATTTCAGTTGTAGTTCACTGGTACTAGACGGGATTACTAACATTGAGCTCAAAAATGCACTCGTGGGGTGAGGTGACAAAGCCACGACTTACTACGTTCGCATACGCACGCACAATATTCGGTGTTTCGGGACCCAAGGAAAGTGCCCCGGTCTTCGTTTTGTACCGCTCGAGGATGAGTGTATTCTACGTTCGTGAAAAGTCAGATAATCGAAAACGCAAGCAGCGCGTTCGGTCGCGGCGTGATAGCATGATATGAAGCTGCTCAGTCGAAACCGAAACTGAGTGGCCAACTAGTTCCCAGAGTGCACTACGTGGTATTTCGCCGCGATGGGGCGCGTCGGTTTTGAAAGAAGTCCATTCCCCACTGTCGCCGTCAGCAAGGCCGTCCGCGAGCTCTTCTCGTACGGCACCGGACCCCAGTGATCAGCCACGAACCACCACTGACTGCCTTCCCAGAGCGACGAGTTGGCTATCGCGGAGGAAACGCCCAAGGAGCCCGCTCTTCCCAACACAAGACAACAAACAACACGAGAGGAACAAAAGAATACAGCGGTGAAAACATTGTGTTGGAGAGGCCACACTTATCTCGGAAGCGACTCCCGAACTTCAGCCACAGGGAGACAGGTTCCTCTCAGATCGAATGACCATTTCGTTTCGAATTGCAGCTACGACTTCAGATCGGAATCGAATTTAATTGGACCCATTGCCGAGAGACGGCGCCACTAGTCTATCAAAGAGGCTGACACGAAGCATGTTGAAATATCGGCACTCACCAAGTAATTTCATGTTGCAACACATAGATTTTTTTTTTTTTAAACGAATAAATAGTTGTAGAATGACAAAGTCACGAAAACAAAAAAATATCATTTCCACTTTCGAGCAGATAGGAGTAAAATTACTGCCAAAGTGGCTAAAACTGTTCCCCCCCCCCCCCCCCCCCAGCCCTATTCCAAAGCATTGCAGCATTCATCCATCCAGACGTAAGCACAAAAAGACGCGTAATTTTCCTTCACTCCCACTCCCCCCCCCCCCCCCCGAAAAATAATTCCCCCCCCCCCCCAAAAAAAAGGGGGGGGGGATTTATTGGCGCCCACCACCTGATCACGGTCGCGCGAAACATTCCTCCTAGGTGAGCTCGCGGCAAAGCGAGGAAGCTCGGCGGTCCCAGAGCCGAAGCGCCAGGTAAGAAGCGAAGAGCGCCTCGAAAGCCGCCGATGAGGCAATCGCCGTGGCGCGACGTTCGACTCGGACTCGCATGCGAAGCACGTTCGACGCGGGCACACCGCACAGCAGCCCCTCCATCTTCGTTTCGGAGAAACGAGACGCGCGCAGCGGGCAACCATTAGCATGGCAGATTTCGACGAAACCAGACACACTCCCGGCCCAACTAACCAGCTACCTTTTTTTTTCTTTTTTTGTTTTTTTTTGTTTTAGTGAGGTAGAAAAAAACGTTACGAAATGCAGGCGCGCACCTGCGGCGGCTTCATGGTAGATCCTGCGCTAGTTATACAAAAAGACAATAAAGTTAATTAAAGGAACGACGTACTCGACGGAAAAGAAAGATAACAAAAACAATTAGAGAGCGACACTGGCGCGCCTCACTGGCGGTAAACTTCCGGCAGACGGATCTCGCACACACTTGCGCACGCGCGGAGAGGAAGCGTGCAAGGACGCCCAAACAACACACGCGGGGACACGCAGGCCGGTTGAGGTGACTGAATACAAGTCCCGCCGAATAGATTTTTTTAAAAATTATTTCAGACACGCCGCGACAGTGAAAGGGAACGCGCCACCTTGGATTTTCTCGCAAAAAGGATGCTACAAACCTACGAGGAAATGCAGTATAAAAGAAAAAGGAAAAAAAAAAAGAACCGTGTATTGATCAGATTAGAGCGGACGCTCTGACATGGACCTTGGTTATACGTACGCGTGAAAAATGGGGGCGCACGGGCTAAGCAGCTGAAAAGTGGAAAAAAACATCGAAAGTTTCGTCAAATTTGGCGAATAATCGCGGTTGTTGAACGCTCAACGAACGTGATTACCTACCAAACTTAATAGATCATGGAATAAACGGGGCACGCGCAACGACAGAGACCAGACCGGTTTTTAAGCCTTTTGCGACTTCTTAGGACCGGATGCGATGCAGCGGAGCTGGTTCTAAGAGATCGCAAGAAGCTTAAAAACCGGTCTGGTCTCTCTGGGTCTTAGTCGGTCGCAAGAGTGTGAACGGCCCTTAACGTACAACACTAACCTCCGAGCTCTTAGCTGAATATTTAAGGAACGTTAAAGGGGCCCTGCAATCATATTTAAGCGTCTACCTTTTTTGCGGTTTCCACGTCTCTTAGGGGTCGGGCAAGCCAGCGGGCACAGAGAGAGTAACTAAATATCAGTGCGTCATATTTTAACCGGACGACATGGAAACCTCCTCCACCTACGAGGGCGACCCGCGGTACCGAAAGCGCGCAAAATGTGACGTCTTTGGTCCTGGGCTTACTACTGGTCAGAGCCGCTAAAAGCTTCTTTTTAGTCGAAATACAAAATATAAGTGGCCGCGAACCGTTTCAATTATTTAAAAAAGTAGTTTTTGTTCAGTATTTCAGATCAATAAAGAAACAAATGCAGTTTATAAAGTACGAAAACAAGAAAAGACCCGTCGACAAACCCGCCACCAGGCGGCGGAAAAGGCGGCGCATACTAGAAAAGAGTAGTGGGATCAGGCGCCGACACGGAAAGGTCCAGGGTGTACGCAGCGGCGCTGCGGTCGTATGGGCAGCAGGATCCGACCGGCTCCGAGCGTTCCGAAGGCCTTCGGCGAGAAGCTTTGTCTTGCGGTTTGGCCGTTTGGCGGTATGGCAGCGCAAAGTAGCTCCCATTCTGAACTGATCTCTACCACGTGTTTGCTGTCGTTTGTGGCCATTGAAGTGCCATGCCGACTTAGTGTTTAACCGCGCAGCAAATGCAATGAGAGCCGCTCTGGCTGCCCGCTGCATACAGCCTATCCAGAACACGCTTTAGTGGCGCCCCCTCGCGCCGTCGACACGGAGTGCGGCAGCCGTGAGCGCTCGATGGGCTCACTACTTCTTCTTTAGTTCACGGCCACTCTCAAGCAACCAAGGACGTCCTGAGGGAGGTTATTTTTTGCTTGTTTTTGTAATTTTAATTTGCCTATAACTTTTAAAATAAAGGGAGTTTCGAGAAAAGAAAAGTTTCACTAAGTTACTACGTTCAGTGCGCTCAGGTTCGGTGCAAATTAAAAATTAGTTAAAAAGTCATTGCAGGGCCCCTTTAAAGGCCCCTTCACACAGTGGCGTCGACTGCGTTGCGTTGTGCTACGCAGCGCCTCCCCATTGGCTCGTTCTAAGGGTAGCCATGCCAATTGCAGATCAACGCAAGCAGTCTTAATGGGACACAGACACTCCCCCCCCCCCCCCAATATTTTAATTTATTTATTGCCCGGCGATTTAGTATGGCGTCAGAAGACTACGCAATCAATATTGTGCTTCAGCGTCACGTATATTTGTAATAGAGTGAAAAGAAACGCAACTAGTCGAAACCGAAACTGGACAGGATACGAAGACAAAATATAGAAGAGGAGTGTGCCAAAAACCACGTGACTGTGCAACTTTTTTTTGTTTCAATCAACGCGTTTACAGTTATTTAGAAGCCAAAAAATACAAATTACTATCCTACATATATTTTTTTTTCTATTTTAATATTGAGTGAATGCCTCGATGACCCACAATCATATCTGGCGGTTGTGTCTAAACCATAAAAATACCTTCACGTGACCACGGAGAAGAGAGTGAGCGCGACCCAAACCGGCCCCTTATCGATCGGAGGTTTACGGGCGGAAAGAAAACAAATTTCGAGCCGAAACTTGCGTACCGGGTAGTTGTGCTCTGCTACGTCACCCTTGGCGAGCATACATAACCTGTCCCTTTAACGCAGTCGAACGCAGTAAAACGCAACGGCAGTTTGATTTAAGATAAATATTACAATCACGCGCCGAGAACAGCTTATAAAAGACCCCGAAAACTTAGGGATAACTTGGTCTATGCAAAGTTAGATAAACCTATTACTCCAAAACCAACGGGCTGCCAACCACGCCAAAAAGCTCGCTGCAAGATATGCCGTCAAATGCGCTCATCGATTACATATTATATACTAGTTAGGATTGGACTCATAGGGTCAAAAGCCAAGTTGACTGTGGCTCAGATTATGTTGTACACATAATTTAATACGGCAAATGTAAATAACCATAGCACTGGGCAGAACGGAACTTACTTTCCGTCTCGGATTCAACAACGCCAAATCTCCCATTAAGTGTTTTCCCGTATCAAAACACTTTCTCCAATGAGGACACTCCTTCATGAACGCCACACAGTGGTCATCCTGCAGAAAGGGCTTGTAAGGATCGACGAGGGCTCCGCGCGTGGGCCGTTAGCACCAGAGGGACTTGGCTGGATAGGGAAGCGTTGACGTAAAACACTTGCCGTGGTGGGCGACCTCGAGAGACGGGCGTATTTCACGACGCGAGGTGCGGCACGCGGGGTCTTCCGCCGAGAGAATCGGAACCTGCGTTTCGGGCCGGAAGAACGCGGCGGTTCTGGCTGGCATAGTTTACATCGGTGTAATCTTTCTCGGCCGCGTGTTAGGGGGCAGGGTAGAAGGACAATATCAGACCGACCGCGCCTTGCGGAAGGAATGAGGGGGTGGCTCAGACAGCGCTATACACACCGGGGTCGGCTGTCTGACTCGCCTCGCGAGTTCTAGATATAGTCTGCTTGCATGCGAATCTGCCCGATCTTTGGAAGTGAGATGATGTATACGCAGACCACGGGGCTCGTGAGAAAGTGAGCCCATTGGTTGCCAGTGGGAAACGCCAGTCAGACGACGCGTCGAGGACTCGCCGGTCCACTTAGGGGATGGACAAACGAGGGATTCTGAGAGGAAACGCAGCGAGTGAATTTAGTTTGTGGTGGGAGCTCGAAAGCGAACGCTTAGGAATCGATCCCGCGGTCACCATGCGCGAGAGTCACTACTCGTTCCCGCTGACATCTTCCGAGTCCCCTTGGGAGCCGAAATCCTCGTCCCCTCGATAGATCATGGCGGAACGCACCGCGGACTACAAGGGCGCAAACGAATATACGACACGACGGTGGTCGGTCGTGCAGCTGTGCAGTCCTCCGCCACTCCGAAACGCGAGATTGGAACACGCGAAAAAGCCACAGCGTGGCGGCGCTCATAGACACGCCAGCCTTCGCCTCTGCTGAGGAGCCTGACGTCATACGATTGCGACAGAGCTCCCCTGACGCATCGCGTGCCTCGAGGGCCGATTTCGAAGCGCTCGCTAGAATCGGACGCTCGAAAAAGACAATATAGCCGTCCGCTCAAAATGCGAACGTGCGATTGTCATTTACGGATATCATAGGTTATATTTCCCACATTTCGGATCTGTAAAATTTAATTTTCGTTTCTGTAGCCCTTCAAGACTCGTTCGCACAGTTGAGTCGACAGCGTTGCGCTGCGTCGCCATAGCAACAGCTCGACGCAAGCAGTCTTAACGCAGTCAAACGCAGCTGTCCGAACAGACCTTTATGGTTTGCACGGCACAAAAATCAGGGCGAGATGAGAGATAAAGAAATATATATACTGAGATTAAGGAAGATATGCAGCCCGACTGAAGTTATATAAACCACTTCGTGACAATAAAATAAAGTGGTACCGGTCGATAGCATATCTATAGGCCTACGTTCATAGCGTATTTAATAAACAAAATGTGTACTGAATTCCAAGATACGAGGCTCCAAGTGCTCCAAGTGTGTCACCAAAACGTCAAGGAAGCAATATTGGGCTTTTGTTTTTACTGTTTTGCATGAAATATGACGAATCAATTTAATGCAAAAAATAGTCTATGTCGTACATTTACGAGAAAACTTACTGGGAGTGTTTTTCTCTTTTTTCTTTTTATAACCGGCAGAACTCGGCACAAAAATCAAGCAGGCTAAACGTTTCATTTCCTCTTGCTCCACCTCATTTTGTTAAAAAAAAAATATATATAACGAAGTTTATATACATATTAAGCAAATCAAAGCAGCCATCCCGACACGCGTGTTCGATCTCAAATGCAACCACCTCACTAGCGGCGAAAGGTGCTCAAGACGACTCTGCATTCCCTCAGCGAAATCGGGCAAAAAGAAGCTGGCAGGTTGTTGCGTCGAAAACTGCCGAGGGGATGGATCGGCCCGTGGCTTATCCAGCACAGAGGGCTTTGCGTTCGCTTCATCGGCCGCCCTCCGCGGGGAACTGCATGGCAGTGCGGATCGGTTCGACCGCCTGACCGACTTTTCCGCAGCCGGAACGTTACGACACGCGCGTGGGGCGAGGGCACGCGGAGACCGACGAGTCGGTTCAAGTCACGTCCCAGCTGGTGTCGCGGTTGGCCAACAAGAGCGAGAGAAAGCGCCGCGTGTGTGTGTGTATGTGCGCATGTGCGAGCGCGCGCGTGTGTGTGTGTGTGTGTGTGTGTGTGCGTGTGCGTGCGTTTCTCGTCTGTAGACGAGGTGAGGAGGAAGAAGATGGCAAACCGGCAGGTGCAGCGTGGCGAAGAGCCTCGCGCGCGCCCACGGACCGGGGCGGCAGGGAGACGGCCAGAAAAACGGGCACCCACTCGCACGGCCACACCACACCGCCTGTCCCCATCGACGCCGTGCAGTGCGATAAAGCCGCCGTTATACACCCTGAATACACGGTGTGCGTGCCCCGTCTGAGCCGTCTGTCTTCCTTCGGGTCGTACAAAAGCTGTCGGCGTGCGAAGCAACCTCGCTTCGGACATACGTGACGCCTGTCCGCAGATCTCATAATGTCTGCGGATCTTTTGTATCATCTACGAGCAGCGGGACTTTAAACAAAGAAATATGCTTCAAATGCAGGCAAGCTAAATGCAATCAAAACCTTTTTATTAATTTTTTTTATAGCGCTGCGTGCCGGTTTATTGTTCATCCCACCGCTGAATACTCAACCGTGCTAATAATTGAAAGGCGCACCAGGAGTCGAGTCGGATAGAATACCTTCATCCTCGAGATTGCGCAAAAAAGAAGACAAGTTTTATTTTGTTAGAATGAGCGCTAAGCACGGTCGGATGGCAACCACCCCATCCTGTGAATTCAATTAGGGATCGGAAGAGCCGGCGCTCCAACAGTCCCTATGGCCACAGCAGTCGAGATGCGAAGTAAACATTTCGCGTGTATTCCGTAGGCGGAACGTCAAATTTTCAGAACGATCAATAGCCCCCCGCAAAGCGAAAAAAAAAAAAAAAAAAAAATACTGTTCATAAAATGAAGTTTACAGTTCGCCAAAGACGTAAAAAATAGCAATACCTCCCGCGGTGAGTGCGGTTTCGCGCTAAGGTTTTTTTGTTTTTTTTTTTAAATGCGGAATCGCCGCCGTACATGTTGTACGGCTAAGACCGCCAAAGGGTTAACCGGTGTATCTAAACAACATCCCGATACCGTGGTATTTCAATAGACGAGAAAATTGGTCGACTCGTGCCAACGAGGAGACCGGCGATAATAGGGACTTGTAGCTGATCTTTTTTCTCCTCCGCTACGGTATCCCCGAAGAAAACACCGCAGCTGCGCATACGCGCCGCCAGCCTTTTCTGCATAGTTCAAGCCTCTTGTGGCGGATTACGGAGCGCTATCCGAGTGCTTAGCGGGCTGCGGAAACGGTCTACTACAATTCCCTATGATTCGCAGAAGTTTCAGTAACGGCTTTTAGGGCAAATGGGATATTGGATGCGTTTTTCTCGTATCCGCACTTGGTTGCAAAGAAACGTTCTTCGAGTTGCACGAATCGGCTGATTCCGAGGCGGCGTTGGGGGCCGTCGCATTTCGATGTCGCTCATCCAGCCTACGCAGACGCCGCGAGCTATTAGGGAGTTATCGTAGATCGCGTTTCCCCTTCCGCTAAGCCTTCCGCAACGAAGCAGACGCTACTGCGCCGGCGCGCCGATGGCCTTGACTGTAGAGTTCCGGCTAGCGTAACTGGTTGCGGAGAGCGTTCCGGAACAGCGGAAAGGATCTACGAAAACTCCCTATTGTTCGCACATGCCGTCTCGTTTTTTTATTAAAAGATAACAGATTCCGAGAACGTGAAAGCCAGGATGCAAGACTGCAAAACACGTTTCCAAATAACGAGACGAGAAGAGGCTGGAATAAACGAGATGTTGAAGACGTGAACGGCGGATCATCGGGTCTTTTCCTGGAGCCCGGCGGGGACACGACGCCGACACGTTCCCGTTGGGGGCACTCCGCGGATCCCGGCCTCGGCTGGCTACCCGCGCTGATCAGGTGGGATGCTGGTTCAGAGGCGGACCACAACTGGTGTGGCAACATTAAGTCGGTAAAGCATACCGCTCTCTAACAAGGGACACATCTTCCCCTCACTCACACACAAGAGACCGGTCCGACTCATTTTGGAGCACCTTGGGAAGCAGCTGCAACAGGAACTTCTTATTCTTAGCCCTGCAAATACGACACGCCTGTCCTCGGGAGACATTGTCTATTTTGCCTTCCCACTTGTGCGCAACGTTTAGTTAGCTTCAACTGTACCACAGGTTTGATTCCCTCTAACACAAAACTAGCATGTTGCGGGTACAAGCGCTGGGCGTCGACGACAACACTATGCGGAATGATCAAGGACCCCCTGAACTGCTGCCTATTGTTATTTTAGCGACGGAGCCAAAGGTAAACCAAAGAGTATGTTCCACCGAAATCATGTTAAAACAGAATGTTAGTCAACACCCCAAGTTGACGCTTGACTGCAGTCCTAAAGGTTGTAATAAAACTACGCTTATTATTTCCGATAGAAACGCAGCGTTTGTCATTCGATTATTAACGTTAATTACGATTTATATGACTCGATAACAAAATTCGGCATGTGAACAATAAACGTGTCTTAGAAAATACGAATAAACGTACCCAGTCCGAGTCATGAAGGTTATTCCCTAGTTTCCCTCCACTCCTCTGGCTTATCGAGTTTCAACTTGCTGCGTTCCCCGTGCGATCGCACAGGTAGAACCTATGCAAAGGTAATAACTAAACCGGAGAGTTGATATAAAACAATTCATGAACTTATAGAGAAGTCTCAACGAATACTTCCGCAGACTACCGTACGTACTAGCCGCAGTTTTACTAGGTATGTTTCACTTTATGGTACAGTTGTTACATAAAACTTTCCATGCTCCTTTCTTTCTTTTTAATGTGCCTGAATGTTGTGTGTGGAACCCTTTGCTCTATAGAAATGCTTTCCCCGAAGTGTGTGGCTGCGCCGTGGCTAAACAGGATAGGAAAAATCGCGATGCCTACTCCGCGGTTGTCGGTTCACCGCAGCGCATTAGTGCACGGTGAGAGCCGCACTCAACGAAGCCGTCTAACCCACCAGAACAGACCAGAAACGCGAGAAAGATTGCGCCACTTCCGAGCACTGTCAGTGTTTGACACCAAATCGAGGGTATCAACGGCGATAAAAAGAATTTCCGAAAATTCCGACTACCGTATAACGATTCGGCCGTGTCCTCAGCTGTTACATTTTCAGTATTGATCGAGTGAAATTCGGCTCTGCCGTATCGCTCGCGCAAATCCACCACATTTTATCGAAGCGAACGTAGAAGGGTATGGCACTTCGGCGCAAATGGCGCAACGACTACATCACTGTGAAGATAGGCACAAATGTCTCTTGGACACACCGGCACAAATCTCTCCCCCGCACAAACTATGTAGGAAGCGACGCACTAATCCGGTTTAGCTCCAGCTACACCCGGTGCACATACCGCCGTCTTCGATCCACCACTATCATAAAGCACACACCGGAAATGCGCCACCCTCAAATATGCTGCACCGAGCACTAAGCGTATACCGTCTCTCTCACACCTCGTTTCAGCATAAATTAGCAAAGGGCTACGGCACCAGTGAGCCAATCAGTGCGTAGGAAAGAGACAGACACTAGTTGCGCGCAGCGCTGTTAAAGCCACCGGTGGAAGACAGGAAAAAAAAAAAAAAAAGAGAAAACTCGTTTTTGTACGAACTTTCAGGGCGGATTCCTACTTCAGGGGAAGAAGGGCTACGTTTGGGCAGACTTTCCTCGTTACTAAAAAAAAAACAAGAGAGTAACTAACTACAATTACAATCACTTGCCCTAGAACATAATCGACTACCGTTACAACTTACTCGCTGTAAAAAAGTACTTCATTAATTACGTCGTTGCTTTACTCGGCTACTTTTACGTTACTCCAAAAGAGACACGCAAAAGACATGCAATTGCGTGTTTGAGGGGAGAAATTTCGGGGCCCCATCAAAAACATTACGCTAATAAAGCACACTCGGTACTCTCTACGGATTATATAGGTCAACAATTTTACGAGGACGAATATATAAAGTTTTAAGTGACTTAAACGAGCGTTCCAGAGAAACGAGTCTTGTCCCGTCCAACTGGGACAGAACTAAATCCAATGAGCACGCGAAGAATGCACACTAGAATGGACAGCTGGCCTAGTTGGTGTGCATTCAGGATGAAAAACAGCGCGGAAATACACAAGGACTCATTCATAATAAGAAAGTTGATAGCCAGCGCCTTGTCCCGTGTCGTCTCCTCTGTGTCGCAAATGCACCTGGGTGGTAGAGCCATGCATGCCATTCGAATCCATCCGAGTTTGGCATGGCGAGCTTCAAAACACGGCTCTCCCGAAGATATGGTTTTTCTATGGTTGCTGCGTGTTGCCTACATAGGGGCCCGTTTCCCCACTAAAATTCACTGGTTATGAGACCAAGATACGGCAATCGCGTTTGGGGACATTTCAAAGGCTCCTGCTCGATGAAGCTTGTAATCCCACCTAATTACCCACTCCATCACCTTTCTCGATCACCAAGCTTATCAGAAACAAAACCTCACACGAATTATTAATGCACAATCTTTAAGCTGAACTAACCTTGCCGTTTAAAAATTATATATATATAAAAACATAACAGTGGAGAGCAGGTTTTTGTGTGTTTCGCGCGTTTCCAGCCGCCTTACGCAGTCTCAACTCCAGTGTCCAAGTCAGCCACTGTTTATTCGCGGGAAACTCGGGCTGTGTTCTCTTTCCTAAAAGTTCGGTCGATGTGTTTGTTGTCCGTTCGTCTTCCATGTTGTTGCGTTGTCTGTTTGTCTTCCATGTCCCTCTTTCGTCATCATAAATTAGGAACCAACACGCTCAAAACATCTACACTACAGGGGTGCAGAACGTGCGGGGGCACTTTCTGTGCTGCCTGCGCATATGAATGACACTGCAAGATGGGCTCAAGACGGCAACCAGTACGACGATGCCAGGTATTGAAAACCTGTCTGTCTAAAGACGTGAAAGTAGGTTTCGTAAACACGCGATCGACATGGGAGAGGAACGAGGACCCCGTTGTGGGCTAGATAGAGTCCGTCGGTGCGATGTAGCCCAGAAAAAAAAAAGTGCCAGCAGTCGTGGGATACAAAATAAAGTCTCTTCTTCGGTGGACTTTGGTCGCGAGCAAACCACCAGCGCGGTAGGCGTGGATTAGAAACGGCGACACGCGAAGTGATACGAACATGTTCGGGAGCAGACCCACGGCCCATTGAATCCCAAACTACCCGGGTGCCTCTTCCGGGTCCAGTGACGCAACGACCCGGACGTGACCGCTGTTGTGCCCTCACGAAAAAAAAAGGAAAAAGCTTTTGCGCGGCAACGAGCTATGGAAGTGAGCCACGGCCTTTAGAGCCCCTGACAAGCAGGCCGGGCACGCTTCCTGCGAGAAAAAAAGAAGAGCGCGATAAAAGGCGGGCCAGGTTCCAAAAGACCGGGTGCGCGAGCGGCCAGCCAGAAAAGCAAACAGGCGAGCTCGGAAAGGACGGACTCCACCCACGCAGTCGACTTTCCCGAATTCCTGGAGGTTCCCAAAGCGTTCGAGCGGCGGGAGGGAGCCCGCGCCACGGCGAGACTAAACAGAGGAGAGCGGCCGCCGCCAGCGGGGGAGGGACCAAGACGGGGCGCGGCGGGCTTCCAAAAGACACACGCACGTCGTGCGTCGGCGATTCACGATGCTCGACGACGCCCCGGGCGAGCGAGCTGCTGTCGCGTGGTGCAGCGGTCGGGCGGACCGAACCACGCGAACATTACACGCCCGGGGCAGTGACGGCCGCAAAAGCGGACTGGATGGCTTCCGGGGGATTCGCCCACTCGTCACTGAAGTGGCGAATTTATCCTACACAAACCAGAGTTTCACGAAGGCGCAGGGGTTCATTAAGTAGACGTTTTGAAGGTGGTACAGTCCTTTCCCTTACGCCCGCCGGAGATTTATAATAAAATCCACAAATATTACCATTTTGACTGCTTTGAGCGCATTTTGAGGCAATTTTCAAACTAAGATTACTTCGAAGATAAACGTGACGAAGCGCTTTCCTATACGTACTAGCGATGTCTCTTGTCTTAATTTTAAGACTATGACGAGAAGAGCAAATGTCGCGGTATTTATGTGCTTGCGTAAATAAATTTGGCGGGACAGTTTTCGCTAGATTTATTTTTAATACGTTTCACGAGATGGCGACACCGGCACCAAATGCCACGAGCCAAAGCACTTGTTTTCTCGAGCTTGCACGGACGGCGGCTCGTTCGCCTGACGCCGCCGAGATCAGTTCTGCCCCGTGGGATTTCTGTCGCTGCGCCGCACAATAAATGGGGCCGATAGGAGGCGACGGCTGTAGGACGCAGTGATGCCACGGCAACGTACAGTGTCTCACCACCGCGCGCCACACTTTTACTTTCTAACAAACCGACCGCGGCCGATGCGATAAGCCATAGCCTCCTCTATACTCAACAAAGCCTGGCAGTTCGATCATGGAGCCATAGAGTGCCCGGTCGCAGATTTGGAGCGCGAGGATCTGGGGGTCTATGTTGCAAGTTTTTGACTCCCAGGAGACTAGGGTGAAGGAAGTGACGTCAACAACGCTCTTTGGATGTTGATTGGTGGAGTCGCTGATGACGCGTTGCGTGGTGCTGCTAAGATACGTTCATTCACACCTACGTCACTTCCTTCTCCCTAGTCGCCTGGGAGTCCAAAACGTGCAACATAGCCCCCCTGGTAGCACAGAGAATTTCTGGTATTCAGCGCACAGCTTTTGCGGCGGCGAGGGCCCGAAACATGGTTTTCAAACCCGACGAGAAGCGGTAGCCCGAGGAACGCCAGAAGCACGAGCGGACATTCCATCGCTCGAGACAAGTTTGTTTCGGCGTCTCGCCGCAGCGGGGCGCCCGTTACCTGACTCTTGTCTGCCGCGTCACGTGACTATCTGCCAGGCTTTGCCACTATAGAGCAGACTATGGATGAGCCAATCGAGCGATAAGAGGATGCCAAGTGACCTCGCGCTCCGCGAGCCCGCAGCTCAAACCGAAAAGTCACAAGAGCTCACCTCCTGGTGCGCTTGTGTTCGTCTCGCGAGCAAACCCCACCAACCTGTCAGAAAACGCACCCGTCAGGCGTTCTTGAAAGGTGCGTCAAGACCCCTCACAAACCCTCGTGGGCCCACCAAGTTTTTCAACGGACACGCGTAGATAAAGGCTGACGCGCACTTCATATCCGGTCTTCCTGCGCGGTCTGCTTCAGTTTCCGCGTCACCCCAGAGTTCATGGGCGCGCCAGCAGGAAGAGAAGCACGCGACTACGGAGCAGCCCCCCACGCGTCGGTCGTGTCGCGCGCGGCGACGACCCACCGACCCCGTTCCCACGCACTGCGCATGCCCAGAAACAATGGATGGCCCGAAAGACTTCGCCTCTCGAGAGAAAAGAAAAACCAGGAGGTCGGCGCAGACCACGGACAAGGACGGATGCCGAGAGAAAGCTGCGAGTCCACGCTCGTGCAGGCCGCTTCCCGCTCGTCGGACTGGCCCCCGAAGCAGCGTACGCGGCGCCGCTTCAACGCGTCCCAGACCCTCGGGAGCCTGGTCTCGGGCGGCTTGAACGCAGTCTCCAGCCGCGGGGACAGCTGCTGCGCAAACTTTCACGTTGCAAAACAGCGCCTAGAATGTTCTAACGAGGAAAACAGGAACGACAAAGAGCGACGGTAGTTGTCGCACTTTCAGTCGTTCATCTATTCTGTGAACAATGCCGGGGAGTTTTCAGCCTTTGTTTTGTTTGTACAAAAACAATTTCATTCCTTGGCTCGACCAACTTTTGTAGATAGTACTTACATTTGATCTCGCAAATAACGCAAAACCTTCGCAATAGTGAAATGCAGTTCCAGGGTCGCCGCATAGATGACGCCAGCGTGTTCTCTCATCGTAAGAAAAGGGGCTTTAAGGTCCTAAGGAGTCGCAAGTGTGTGAACGGGTCTTTAGAAATTACAATGCCAAGGAACTAAGGGAAGGAAACTATCAGAACCCCATTAGAAAAAAATCAAAATTACTGAAAACGTTGGTTGGATTGGTGGAAGTGACAGGACTTTGAGACTTCCTTCGGGCACCGGTGAGGGAACGTCAACTTTTTTTCAGTTAAGGCCCTGTCACACTGAGGCAACACGACCGCAACAGCCACACAACACGCTGTCCAACAGTCGGGCAACTTGTTGCTCGCTCCCCGTGTTGTCTGAAAAACCCGTCACATTGCGGCAACAGGAGCACATGGACGACAACGAAAATGTTGCCTCAGTAAGAAAGCTTTCGGCAACAAAAACAGCAGCAACGTGTGTTGCCCTGATCGCAGGCTGAGCGAATTTCGGGCCGGCAACACGACAACACAGATAGCGTCGATGGCAGAGCTTGTTCCCTGTCAATAACGTCTTGCTCAAATAAAGAATTGGAAAACGATATTTTCAATTAAGGATGGCGGGCAGCTGCACGCGAAGAGCCGCAGCTTGGCCACCCCTGCAATAGACCATTTGCCGACAGGTGCAGGTTACCATGGCAACAACGTTCGAGAAGCCGAGAGCCGAGTCGGACGAGCGACGAGTGCACGGAAACCCGTTGGCAATCTTCCGAGGCTGCCCATTTTCTC
The DNA here is from genome assembly GCF_016920785.2 of Ixodes scapularis. Classification (NCBI taxonomy): domain Eukaryota; kingdom Metazoa; phylum Arthropoda; class Arachnida; order Ixodida; family Ixodidae; genus Ixodes; species Ixodes scapularis. Next base: position 378,859 of record NW_024609870.1, on the reverse strand, counting down.
ATCCCTGTTTGTAGTACCGGCTGTGTCGTCTGCTGCACCAACGATTTGTCTAACCTAATGCTACTAAAAAAGCTAAGCTACGGTTCAGAGTAACGACAGATTTCCATCTTGCGGCTTAAGATCATGGTTGCCAGTTATCTGAAGCTTCACTGAAATCACAGAAAACGTTTTTCTGTCTTCCAGAAATTCGTCGTAAGGGTAGGTCGCCATAGCAACTACTCGACGCAAGCAGTCTTAACGAAGTCAAACGCAGTCAAAGTCAACTGTACGAACGACCCTTCAGTCCAATTGCTTGCGCTCTCGTTTATCTCCTGCTTGCGGCACCGAACAAATATGTCGAACTGCGGATCGCATGGTCCGGAGTTGGATTCCTGCTGAATTCCTCGGTGAATCTGTCTGGTGTCGATTATTATTTGTTCCTTATTATGGACTGACAATTATGCCTTCTATACACTTTGGATGATCATGCCTTGCCTGCTATGCGTTCCTTACGTTGTCCTGGCTTCCGTGTAGAACGCCTTTTCAACACCGCAATCCAGCCTATAAACCTATCGTGCGTGAAAAGCGAGCGATAGAATTGCACCCGTTGCAGGAAGAGGGAGGACGCGCCCAGCTCTGACGCGCCTACGAGATATCTCCTTCAGATCAGCGCCGCTCTTCGAACGATCCACGCATTGCGCATGTATTCAAACCCCTTCAGCGTTATGCCAACCGCTGATTCAGATGTTAAACCCTTTGTAACGGGGGATCTCAACATGTATTTTCTTCTATATTCTCCACATATGCTTCGCCTTCCACCAGCACAGCCTGCATCGCCCGGCGGTTGCCTCCAATCTTTCCCGTCTCGATCCGCAGCCGGTCTTGGCGCAGGGCGGCCGGGCGAGCGCTCCACGGGAGACCCCGATCCGAGCGACACGATCGCCCTGGCGAGTTGGCGGCGTCCGAGGCGCCCCTGACCCGACCGCCGGGCTCCGAACAATGGCGCTCCATCCAGATATCCGTGAGAGATGCGCCCGGCTCTCCGTCGGCCCACCATCGCTCACCCACGTCCTGCCTGGTCGGTTCGCATCGTGGATGCTGGACGCCAGCATTCAGCTAGTAAAACGAAATCCCCCAGGAAGTGATTCGAGGATTTCGGGGCACTACCGTTAGTTTAATAACAATAATGATAGGGTGGCTTCATTTGAATTCGACAAGTTACAAAATTGACAAAATAAGGTTGTTTTTTTTTTGTCTTTTTTTTTTAATTGTTCGTGGTAGTTTTATGATCCCGACGTACAGTACATCGATTTTCATTACAGAAATTAAAACAAAACAAACAAAAAATTCGCAGTATGAGAGGGTGCAATGTGTCAAAAACTCAATTCGATTTTTTTCTTTTTTTTTTTTAACTTTAGACGTCGGTTTGAGACTGTTCTTTACCCAAGTGGTTAATATTTTCTCACGCTGCAGGCAATGTCATGGATAATTTGTATCAATAAAACTGATTCTTTTTTTTTTTTGGTTTTGTTGTTGTTGTAGTTTTAATGCCGAACTTTCAACCTGGTGCAATTATGTTTCCAATTTTAATTTTACAGTGAGCGAACCGTTGAAGATAATGATATGAACTAAGTATTAGTGAGCTCCAAAAATGTTACAAATCTAAAATCTTAAAATATTTCACCAATATATTTTTTTTATATTTTCTTTTCATTTTTTCCTTTTTTGTTCCATTGTCCGCAAGGTCTCAAATTATTGCACACAAGTATTGGGTGCAATAGTTTTGTTGTATTTCGGGGACAGCCAGCTAAATAAGCCAATATCACGCCTGTTACTCGACCCTTGGTTCAACTATGCTGGCTTCACCGCATTGTTACAGGCGGCCTCAATAAAAACGGATGTTTTTAGAAGCTTCTTTACCGCGGTTTATTTGCTATTTTGTATGCTCATAGCAACTCCCGGGATATTCGAGGGACATTCCGCAGAGCTAAAGTGAACCATTCATGTTCACAGTATAATTCCGCCTGCAGTCTGAGAGAGCCGGCCGAGCCAGACATTATGACAGGAAAGTGTTCTTATCGGATACATCGTTGGAGTGCCATTAAGTAAACTTTCAAATACAGTCTATATTCTATACCGTTAGCACGGTTGCTGAGATATATTAAACATCTTAAATATTATTCCAAAAGTCGCTAGATACAAAAAAACTTATAAACTTTTTTTTTTTTTTTTAATGCATTCCGTGTTTGCCTTAAAATTCTCTAGCTAGAAGATTCTCGCCAAAGCCTATGGCTAGGAAACACAAACAGGAGCCAAGCTGGTAGGAATAACGTTGAGCTTCCGAAACGCCTTAGAGCGGCAGCCGACGTTTCACCAGGAGACTTGGCTATCTGCTTCTAATTTGCTAATATAGTTGAACAAATCGTAAGTAAGATATATTGCTCTAAACTTCTTTGACCGGAGTCGGCACTATTTCATTGCCTAAAACATTTTGCTTGCACTTCACAACCGTGTAGAGCTATGCCCCGCCTTTCTTCAAAAGGAATCAGTCGTCTTCGAATTAGAAAAAAAAAAAAAAAAAAAACAGAGAGAGAGAGAGAAAAAAAAAAAGCTGTTTGTCTTTGCGTTAAACGGGGTCTCAAGTTCTCAACATTCATCTTGTAAGGTTCCCATCGAAGTGACGCAAACGTCGGTTTTTCGGTCCGAAGTTTGTATTGTGCTCCTCTTCGATTCAGTAACAAAGCTACGTCTCAAACGTAAAAACATTTTCTTCGCGACAACAATCTGGGTTTTTTTGCAAGTAACAAAAGAACAACGCAAGGCAGGTCAGATTACACATACGTCCAGTATCCATTCACAGCCTTCATCAACATAGGGAGCATTCTTCACACATGAACTCATCGACAAATGCAATATGTGCTACGCCGACTATCCTTACAGGTGTTCCGAGGAGATTTCTGAAATAACCTAAATATTGCGATAACTCAATCTGCTGGCTCTAAGCATCTTAGAAATCCCTACATCATGACCATACACGGCCGATTTCCTTATTAAAAAAAGCAATCAAAGATTGCAACACACCGATTACGTTTCCGGCGATGGGAGAGAGCATGTTCCGAAACCAGGACCACGGTCAGCCACTAGCGAGCGAAGGATCCTCGCACCTCCGAGTGATATCTCGAATGCGTTGCCTATTCGCGACTCCATTTCACTATAGGTGGCGCCACTCGTTTTCCAAAATGGCGGGTTTAGTGAGGGTCGGAGATGCGTGCCGCTGCTGAGCCTGTCAAGTGTGCTGGCTTCAATGAGCGACACAAATTATTTCTGGTAATGCGAGGAAGCTAGGGTGTTATGAGGGCAGGTCACCTCTTTATCGTGAAAACAAAAACGGTGTTTAGCGTAATATTTAGGCCAGGAGGAAGGCTTTAACTCCGGAGAGAGACCGAAACTAACTTTTATTTTGGATTTAATTTTTCGGTATAGGTCTTAATTTGAGATTGTTTCATAAATCAAAATGTGTCTCACACCGTAATTATTTAGTAAAAGAAGGTGTTCGTGAAAAATTTTGTAACATAGAATAGGGGGAACATAGAACAATATTATTTGTTGAAAAAATCTGTGCCGATATTTGTGCGTTCTTGCTACTTTTTCTCGTTCAAATAATTGTTATATGAAGTAATGAACTGCTTGCCTTTCAATGGCTTTTTGGGTATTCAGATCATTAAGTGATTTAACGTCTTTCCCAGCACCAGAATAACAGAATAAATCCAATTTCTACAATATGTTCACAAAACGTATGAATTAAGAAACGCTGTTCTAACTAGAAAAATTCAAAGACGGAATCCGAGTCAGGCAGCTGAGTGCGCACGTTTTTAAAGCAACGCGTGACACACAGGAGTTTATGTTGCATCCATGGAGTGTTTGACTGTTTGTCTATCTTCATAACGATGTCAAGAAGTTTTCAACTGCTAAAAAGAAAACAAATTGGACACCTTTCAGGAAAGACTATTAAGGTTAAATGGCGTATTTTTGTGATCGTGACGTTAATTGGGAGCATGCCTTGCCGAGATTTGTATTAATAATGATATAAATACTAAAAAGTTAGGTAATTTAATACACAATTTTCAAGCTGTAACAGTTAGTTGCTTATGATCTAATTTCAAACGTACGAGCAACTATGACAATCTAAAGTGTGCTAATTATCATCACATGTGCCAATTGCAGCATTTTCAATTACCAAGTTATAAAATAAATAGTCTAAAATCAAAGACAGCATTCTAGCTATTGTGATAAACTCATGTAAAATTCGATTATTTGAGGGTGCTATCAAAGTAGCGACTTTTGACAATCGGCAAAAGTTCCAAAGTCGCCGCCAATATCCTTCCAGACCAAATCCCCCACCCCCCAAACCCGGAAAAAAAACGGATTATTTTTTTAATTACTCTTCTTGAACATTTATATACTTTCGTATTTGCTCGTCGTCGGTTTTGCCAATCTCAGCCTTTCCAGTTCGCAAGACCACCTACTTGCTTGCGCGTCTGCTCACTGCAGCACGTTTCGTTTTCGTTGGAAGCCGGTGAAACAGTAGTGAGTTTTAGTGTACGCGCGAACGCAAGCGCTGTGTGTCTGCATTAGCTTTACGTGTTCCACGCTGAGAGTGCACGGAGCCCAATATTGCGGTCTTGGATCGGAGCATAGCAACGATGCGCACGCACAACGCTAAGCACGCCTCCCTAACGCAAACGCACAGCGCTTGCGTTTACTTCTATACGCAATGCTCCAACTGTCTAATAAGGTACAATCCCATACCGACTGCAGCACGACGTTGGGACAGTGAAGAGTGTTGTTTGCATTCGGAAATGACATTTCGCGAGCCATGATCGCGAGCAGTTCCGCCGAGCCCGCTGAGCAGGAGAATCGGGGGACCCTCACTAGAGCGCTTCCCGTTTCCACCGCGGGAGGGCGAGCGTCCAGCTGGAGACGCGAATACAGCCGGGACTACGATTCATGCCAGCGAACGCGCGCTCGAGAGCTGACGACCGCACACATCACTCCCGCGAGAAAAAACAACAACAAAAACATCAACGTAGTTTGTTGTTTTTGAGGCGATTATTGCAGTATTATGTTTTCTCTCCGCGAAAAATTCACATGTTTCGACTAATCTGAAAGCAACGCTATTGATATATATCCGACAAATTGTCCTCGCGCAAACAGGTATAACCTACTGGTCGAACAAGTTATCCTATACGATTCTAAAACCAATGTGCGAGTGGACGTGGTGCTGGAACGAAACTCCCTTTTCCAAAAAGAAATTCCCGGTGAAACCCCCCGAAAACAAACTTCAGCTGGATACTCTTGGTAGGTTATTCTCGAACGGCACACCTGAACAAACTATTCGACCAGAACACGCGACGAACGCTGCGTGGGGAGAGTGGGTTCGTTCAGCGCCGGGAACGGTGGACAAGCCTGTCGCCGAATCTCGGATAGTACGCGCCGCCGCCGTGAGATGGCGCTAATAATCAATAATTGTAAATACGCCATCTAGCCAAAAAACATGGCTAGGTGGCGCAAGCTACCGCCCGATCTAAAGGGCTCAGCCGAATTTATCTATCCATCCATCCATGTACCATTTTTTGGAGAGGGGTACAGATGGACAAGCTGATTTTTTAGCTTTTTTTCCCCTAACCTCGCCCGTCGCTTTCATCGGAAATAAAGGTATTGTTTATTATTCAATGATTAAAGGAACTGAGAGAGACGGAACACCGAGCTCAGGTTGAAACGATTAGTAGGTAGACCCTAAAGACTGCACTCGTAGAACGCGTTCAAATGCGAGAGCCAAACGCCAGATGCCTGCGTCGCGCGTTCTAACGCCTTGCACGGGTGCAGTGGAGGGAAAGGCCCTACTCACTAATCATTTCAACCAGAGCTCGGCATTCTCGTCTCCTCTCTCTCAGTTTATTGGCGTATTACTTATTTTACGGATATAGAGCTTGTGTAACGTGACCTCCGGACATAGCGACTACAGCCATAGCCTCCCTCTATACTGACAAAGCCAGACAGATCACCACGAGACGCTCCCGCCGAAAGTGAAAAGGTAGAGCGGCAGACAACGGATGAGAGGAGAGCCACGTGACGGGCGCCCCGCTGCGGCGAGAAGCCGAAACACACTTGTCCCGAGGGATGGAATGTCCGCTCGTGCTTGTCGCGTTCCTCGCGCTACCGCTTCTTTTCTCGTCGGGTTTGAAAACCATGTTTCGGGCCCTAGCCGCTGCAAAAGCTGTGCGCTGAATACCAGAAATGCTCTCTGTTACCAGATACCCGCGCTCCAAATCTGCGACCGGGCACTCTATGGTTCCGCCGTCGAACTTCCAGGCTTTGTGCGTATAGAGGAGGCTGTATGGCTACGGCGCGTTTCGGCACTTCGCCGAGCATTACGAATTCCTACCTTTGCGCTGATAATTAAGGTGAATTTTAGATTAGATGTATGTTTTTTTTTTGTTTTTTTTTTCGAGAAGTGCACGTCCCAAACGCCAAAATAATCGCTTCTTCCTCCGACCACCAAATCTCGGAAGTACTTCGTGCCGCGTATGAACAATGCCCAAAAATTGCTTTTTTTTCCTTGGGGTGAAAACGGGTACAGTGCCACTGAAGTGGATACAAACTACGCAGTGCGGAAGTATTTCGCGAGGTAAATCGAAGTATTTGTACCCTACCACTCCGGGCAGTGAGTACCTCGAGTAGGAAGCATTAATTGGGTACAATATCTCGTTCAAGACTGCTGCAAGGCGAAGCGGCACAACCCGCCGATGCGTGGCGAGGGGGGGCACACGTGACGAGGCCGACCTCTCGTCAGGGTTCCCATAGCAACGGCAAACAACAAGGCTGCCGGTTGCCCGGGCAACGGCGGACCGACAACAATCGCCTTCCCCGGAAAAGCGAGCCCTTCATTTCCGGCCGCTTTTCCGCTCGTCCGAAACAGTCGCCGAGCCACGAGCCGAATGGCCAACGAGCGGAACGGGAGGGTTTTTTTACTTCGCCCGCACAGCTGCCCCTTTTCGATACGACGAAGCAGCTGGGCTTTACCAGTTGTCCCAACCGCCTTCGGTCAGGGACAAGAGCATTTGAAAAAAAAATTAGGAACAACAGTTAAAGCTGCTAAAGCATTAGGGGTTAGGCAGTCCAGCACCCCGTGCAGCGGAGCGAACACTGCCTGCACCCTTGCGATTCCATCCCAAAATTAGGAGCACGCTAAAGCCTTGCGTACGCAAAGAATAGTGTCGTCGCCACTGCGCATACGCCGAACGCTAACCTCATCAATAGTGACAGATGGGCCAGTTGGCACATGACAATTATTTTGACAAAATGCGCCGCAAGACAGGAACAGGGTAGGTATAAGACAACACGAAGCGCTTCGTGTTGTCTTACCTACTCTGTCCCTGTCTTGTGGCGCATTTTGTCAAAATAAGCGGAACGCTAACCATGTTTTGCGCTTTGCGTGTGCTATTTTTTCGGAAATCGCGTGCGTACTTAAAGGATCTTTTTGTTCCTCCACGATGGATTCGTGATGAGAAGTTGGCTAAAGGCAAGACGAGCAGAGTTAAAAAATGGCGGCTCCCAGGACCACAGCTGCGGCCGCTTTGGCGTCGTCATGAGCGTGACTTCGGCGCAACCTCGCGCCTGCGATTTTCAATACGGGACGGCATTGCATTAGGTTTGGAAACCCCAGTAAGGCGCGCAACGATAATTGGCAATTTGAAGCTTGAGATGCGCGAACATTTCTCGGCGAACGTACGGCTGCGAAGGTCAGTAAACGAGACCTCTCTTGCCGGGGCAACGCAGGCAGACACGACCGGTCGACCGGTCGCGTCGAATTCTTATGTTTAAAATCTAAGATGTTACTCTGAACAAAAAAAAAAAAAAAAAACTTTTTCTAAAGTTACAGCATTTCATGAGTGAAATAAAAGTTGTGACTGTATCTTGGTGGCGTCGCAAGCGCGAGCTGTTTGGGCTTTTGCGTCGCGACGGAGAAACGCTATTCTAAAACTCTCTCGCGTCGCGTGCGTTAACACAAGCGCTAAATTTAGCGCTAGCGTGCGCTAAAATTGCGTACGTTATTCTGAAACTCCCTATTGTGTCCCTCCGCCCGCGCGTTTCTTAATTCGTGTTTAGGCCACGCGTCGTAAGTTGGTGTCCCATAACCTATATACACCAATTCAGACATGGCGGCGGTCAGTCAGCTCGCTCGCAACAGACCGATTTCAGCGAGCGTTCTGCGCATCCCTGACGCCGCCATAACTCTAGTTCGCGGCAGACAACCGGCAGTGCCCAAGGCGGTTCCTGCTGTTCCCTGAGGTTGTCGCACGCGCAGAAAGACTCAAGTTCTCTCGGTGCATTGCGGCAGCGGTGGCGTAGTCAAACTGGCTGCTGACATCGGTCTAGCGTCTATTGTCGAGCAGTTTACAATACACCAAAAGATAGACGCAATCTCGCACGCGACTAAAAGGGGGAAAAAAAAAAAAAAAAAAACGCGATTTTCCGCTGGAATTATTGGCATCCCCGGACAAACGTTTTCTATATTTGTAATTGAGTCTCTCACCTTGTCGAACGAGATGCTCTAAAACGCCGTTCACACTCTTGCGACCGAGAAAGACCGAGAGAGACCAGACCGGTTTTTAAGCCTTTTGCGATTTCTTAATTAGGACCGGATGCGATGCAGCGGAGCTGCTCCTAAGAGATCACAAGATGCTTAAAAACCGGTCTGGTCTCTCTCGGTCTAACTCGGTCGCAAGAGTGTGAACGGGCCTTTAAGCGTCGTTCACATATATGCAACCGAGTACGACCGAGAGAGACCAGACCGGTTTTCAAACCTCTTGCGATCTCTTAGGACCAGCTCCGCGCTGCAGCGCATCCGGTCCTAAGAAGTCGCAAGAGGCTTAAAAACCGGTCTGGTCTCTCTCGGTCTTTTACTCGGTCGCAAGAGTGTGAACGAGCCTTAAGTAATCACCTTGTCGAACGAGATGTTCAAAGTAAGACGAGTCCAAAATGAGCAAAAGCTGGTAGTGTGGGCAAAAAATGAAAAAGTGCACGCGAAGAAAACTGAACATTTGAAGACCTTGGATATCAGAAGCGTGTCGGACATTACAAACATCGATTGATTCTGGGTTAATTTGATTTCACCATAGCCGAACCGGAAGTTCCCCGCAACTGTTACAGCCCGGATACATTCAACAAAATCGACACTTCCGCTCAAAATGGCCTATCAGCGTTTCACACGAATGCGAGAAGTCTGCAGAATAAACTAAAAAGATTGCATCGACATATTGCCACGCGCGTCGCAGGGCGAGCGCGTGCGTAGTCCAACGGTTACTTTGCATTGGCTTTCGCGCGGTCGATTCCTGGCAGCGCACGCACCTAGTTTGTTATTTCTGTAGTCACGTTCTGGTGAATTCGAGAACCCTGTCGCTTATTCGAGGTACGAATGTTCTAGGCAGGGTGTTGGAACGAAATGTTTTTCGTTCCGTTTTCATTTTCGTTCCATACAAAAAAGTTCCGTTCCGTTTCCGCTCCGGAACGAAAAAATAATGCTCCGTAACGGTTCGTAACGGTTTCTTTCTATGAAAAAAAATCGCAACAAAAATTACAAGGAACGTAACGTTTATTTTTACACAAAAAAAAAAAAAAGATAATTCAGGCGCTCTAGAGGAAACCGCGGAAACGACATTGCTTCTGAGATCATGTTCATTGCCTTGAGAATGAGATCATGATCAAGGCACCGAGCATGATCTCAGAAGCAGCACGTCATCAAGTGTGCTCCGTGAAAGGCAAGACCTCTGGTCCGATAAAATAAATTTCGGCGCCGAGAAGGCCCTGAAGGCCCATAGGGATGAAGAAGTACACTTTTGCAACAGAGTCTCAGATTGCCGTATCCGTAGAAAAACAAAAGATGGACTTCTACAACGCCGGGTCACAAACTTCCCGCGCTTGCCGTGATCTGTTGTCTGTCTGTGTCATCCGAAGAAAGCATGGAGGGAGAGGGCGCAAGAGCCAAGGAGAGCATTGCGAGCGTGTGGAGGCGTCGCGCCACCGCGCTCTCGTTGGTGGGAAGCAATGGCACCTTGCGTCATGTTTTTTGTTTCTCGTTGTATTTTTTGTCTTTGTTTTTGCTATGCTTGTTCGCCCGGAGTTTAGACGCGGGGGCGATGGCTTGCTTGTCTTCTCTTTAATTATGGTACAAACCAACGGCTGTCTCTTCGCTGCGTGAAACGAATTACTGAAATACCTGATATTTTCCCTTGAACCGAAAACCGATAAGAAAATTTTTCGGTTTCACTCCGGAACAAAATAATAAATAACGTTTCGATTACGTTTCCGTTCCGCCCAAAAATATCGTTTTTTTTTTTTTGTTTTTCATTTTTGGTTTTCGTTTTGTTCCGATACCCTGGTTCTAGGCAACGAACCTTCTACGCCGAGTGTTCCAGAAGCCCACGTGCGTACATTAGGGACTCCGGTTTTGGCCCACAAGTTCGCCCCATTAAACGTTTAGTTTTCGTCAGTCATTCGTTGCCTCATCACATGTCACTCGTGACAGTATTTCTTACGCCCTTTCACGCACAATTTGACGTATTATTATTCACAGAACGGACATGGTACTCGGGCAAAGTGTCACCAATACAATTACCTATGTGTGCCTGCATACTGGCAGGGCTTATGAACCCGGCAGCCGCGTAGCCATACATCACAAATTAGAACTGCATACGACTATTATCGACAATCCCGAAGTATCACAAAGTGGACTCTGAAAGGCAGGCCGACGTGGCCTGCCCAAGTCCCCCCCCCCCCCCCCCCCCCTTCCTTTTGCACGTCTTATCTCTCACTCTTTCAGTTTTGCGCTAATTTTTTCGAGGCGGCAGCAGCCCACCCCGGGTGGAGCCGACTTGGACAGCCCGCCTGGGCTGCCTCGGGGGACCCACGGGAGGTCTCTTACTTGGACGGTTCACATGAGCTCCCCTGACGGGGTCCTCGGTGGGCCAGGTGGGCAGCCCACAGGAAATCCCCCCGGGAACCTCATCTCGTTCGGAGTAATTTCGTCATTTTCTTAGGGTTGCAATGCATCCTAAATTCAGGGTGCCTCACTTTTCCAGTGTGTCTACTGTAAAATGTGTTATCGTATTGATAGTTCAATGAAACTTCTCGAGCACTTCAGGTGCACGGAATGGAACAGAGAACTGATCTTTTCCATATAGACGCTTTGCAGCAGCTGTGCGTGGACGCCGCCATAACTGACCTTCAGTTTTTGTTTCCTCTTATTTCGTTTATTTCACTTCATCATTACCATAGCAGGCCAGGTTATTGGCATATAAGATTCAACTGTGTCCTTTTCTAAAGCATCGGTGTTTGTAGAGGATCATCAACTACCGTTTCAGTTGCTCCGCATTTCGGTAAGACAAGAGAAGGTCAGCAATGGCGGCTGTAATTTGGCGCGTGTGTAAAGCGTCTATAAACTCTTGTTACACAGGTAATCGGGACACATTGCTGGAGCCGCCTACAGACACCGAGTTTAAGAACCGACACGAGCGTGCCTCCCTCAAATTTAATACTCCGCGCAAAAAATTCCACCCCACGCAAAAAAGGGCCCATCTCAACATGCACATTGAGTAGAAAGTTGGTGATACAAATTTGCGAGGTAATACTTTCTCACGCTTAGAATTATGATGCTCGGTGATTTCCTATCAAACTATGCCAATCTCCTACGTTGAATTTCCAGAAGGTGCGGTAAGCACTCTCAATATCAGCGGAAAGTGCCATTTCGGAAGTTACGCGGGTAGTCCAAGTTGGTTATGCCCCCGCTTTACCCCTTTGGAGCCCGCATCTATGCTAACCTCGTCTCCGTAGACCCGAGGGGGAACCCACGGGGGCATTGCGTGAGCAGCCCAAATTCAAGAAATATATCTCGAAAGAAACCGCATAATTTGAAGTCCCGAGCGAATGACTAGACAAAAGAACCCCTCGCAGCTCTTACTCAGTAAAGCGATCTGCGAGAGAATAATGGGCATCACGTTTCGCCTGCTCGGACTTACCAAGAAAAAGATATATTTGGGTCAGAAACCGCACCGAGACTCCTTATTGACTCGCCGCTATTTTTTCGTCCAAAATTACTGGACGCGCAGTTCTTCCGAAAATATTTAGGCGCTCATTTATTCCGTATACATATTCCGGTTTGCAAAGACAAAACACTCGCATTTCAACCTACCGCTTCTTCGAAAAATAATGTGCGTTGTGGAAAGATAATTCAACGACTACCTTTTCTGGCCAACAATAGTCTTTTCATCCGGGGCAGCTCGAGCATGCTGATTCCAGCCCGGTACCAGCGCCACCGCGCCGCAGAAACCGGCTCGAGCCATATCTCTATCTCAGTCTGTCCCCGAGAAAGGAATAGCCGGAGGAGTGAGCTCTGTATGCCAAGAATCTCGGAGGCCACGGCCGAGCCATCGTATAGATTTCGCTGCCTTTTCAGCTTAGGAGTAAAAGTGTAAAAGTCAACGTAATAGCCGTTTGACGAGCGTCAACGCGCCACGATGGTCGCTCAAAAGGTAAGACATAGACAATGGCAGAAAAGAAAGACCGGGGGTATTGGAGGGGTGTCAAGATTCGAAGAAAAGGAAAAAGACAAAGCAGACCGGCGAGCGCTGCCCGACCCGGGCCCAGACGTCATCTGTCGGATTTCAAAATCCCGAGTGGCGGGGCTCTCGAGGCGTAACAAAGCCAGCGTGACAGCGGAGATGACGAGATTAAAGAGAGATTAGACGGGATTAGACGGACGAGCCCCTCTAAGTGGGAGACTGCTCAGGCTATCGCGGCAGCCTCTCGCAGCGCCGGGACGACAAGCCCAACGATCACCTCCGCCCGTTCTTACGACAATGTGACATCAGTCGCCAAATCGTTTCTTACCGGAACAGCGGGACTACTGCCGAGACGAGAAGTGGTAGGCATTCGCCATTTGGCAAACGCACACTGGGAACTTTGTATTTGGAGGACTTGTGCCGTCATCGACGGAAATAAGGACAATATTCAGATTGTCAACTTGGACGCTGTTTGTCTAGGAATGTCCGTGACTTCCGTCGTGCTTTTTACTCACCCAATCCCACTTATAGTTGGCAACTGATGATACTTGCGACGTCAGGCGAGGAAAATCCTGATCGTGACGCCACGAACCGAAACCATAAGCCACTGAAAGCACTGACGAGGTCGCCCTCAGTTGTCCTAGCGCAGACCTTCTACGATGCTTCGGCGTCTCGTGGAACTCCAGCGCGCGCAGCCAAAGCGAGGCAGAAGGCACGCACGAGTGCTAGCGTTCGAACGACACCGCTCTCACAGTCACGAGTGTCGCCGAATGCTGCGAGTTATCGCGATTCTGGCAGTCTCGGTCCACCGGCATCCGCTTGGCAATAAGAACTGCACAAACGACACGGCGTTCAATGCAGACAGGCTTCGGACATGTTCCAAGCGACGCAGACAGTTTTCGTATAAACGCGCCTCAGACGGTGCCTGTAGATATGCTTTAGGCCCAGCTCGAATGTTCGGCCATATTGTGGGCGACACAGAGCGCGACGCTTTAAACGCTCAGGTAACGCGTATAGACAGACTCCGAACGCCAGGTTCGTCTCAACTCATTCGCCGGAATCTGGCCTTTGTAGTAAATATCGCCTTCAGCCGTAGTCTGCAGTTAAGCACCATAGAAAGAGCCCCGTTTCCTGTCTTCGTAGTGAAGCCCGGACCCCTGCCTTTCACGGCCAGCCATTGCAGTCCCTCTTCGTCGCCCTGTCCGGGGCCCGGCAATCCCTCCCCGCACGTTGTCACCAGTGTTGTATGCGTTACCGAAAAAAAGTAACTAAATACGTTACTCGTTACTTGCAAATAAAAGTAACGCGTTACCGACCTACGTTACCTCAAAATAAAAGGAACGCGTTACCGTTACCGTTACTGATAAAAAGTAACGCACGTTACTGTTGCGTTACTTAGTATTCACGAACTAAAACATTTTCTCTTTCGACGTCTGATAAGTGCGTAAGCGCCATAGCTAAAATATGTCCATACGGAAACTTAATTACCCTCTCTTTACATGCTTCTTCAGGTTGGAGCTTGAGGACTTGGCACAACTTAAGAGTTTCAGCTGTGGCTGACACAGAAGGCACTTAAATATTAAATTGTCATCTTTAGCTTCTGTCAGTTTGAAATATTCATTGAGTCCTGGCCAAGGCGATGAAGCTGCACTTGCCGTAGCCATCCTACAGGTGACGACAACTGCTTGCGAATGGCTTTCGTGGGGGGTTTTATCGTCTTCAGTTCTGACAACTGGTGCGCTACCTTGAAGATCCGCGTCCAGCACGGTTCAGGAGAAATCGCCGGGAAGCGTCTCCCTGGCGCAGTAGGATTGCGGGTTCACTCTCGCACAAAGAATAGCCACTGGGGTTCCACGAAGGGTTAAATTAGGATAGTAGAAAAAACTGAACCCTCTCTCCTCGGAGGATTAGAAGTTGACCTCGGAGGACTTCTATCATTGTGCCTGCCACTGCCCGCGACAGCGTTCGTCGAAGCGGGTCGATGGGCGTGGCGTTGGGGTTTCCGTAAAGCAGGAATGTTTGCCTGTCCAAACAGGACACTACAAGAATCTTCAGGCGACACGACGTCAGCGAATCGTTCAGTGAGCTGCTTCCGGACGTATTGTTATTTTCTTTTTTTTTGCCGGGGGAAAGTTATTTCTGTTAAATCTCGCCCGGGCCCTCCACGGCGGCCTTGATCTGCTCATCACGTGGGTCCGGGGAGCCACTCACACGTTCTGTTGGCTGTCGGTCAATCGCTCAAGGCCTCCTCCTTTTTTTAAGTCCCGAAAACTGGAAAGAGAATGACACGAAGGTGTCATTCTCTTTCCCAGCGGGAAGCGAAACGCAGGCTTCGACGCAGGAATCTCCCAAATCCACCCGAAGCCGGACTTCCTTGGCCTTCCAGCCGAGGCGACGGCGGTAGCGAGGTCAACGAGCCGCCGGAGAAAACCAGTGGCAGATGGCCTGTGACGTCAAATCTGACGAGCACCGACGTCAAAGAAATGTGGAGGACAGTGGCATTTTTTGACTAAGGAATTTGTGACTGCGCACTTAAAAACACAAAAAAAATATTAATTTTTTTTTCAAGTTTTAGGACGTAAAGTAACGTAACGTAATTTCGTTGCACGTTACTCAAAATAAGTAACGTAAGTACGTTACCCGTTACTTCTTTCAAAAAGTAACGAGTACGTTACTACGTTACCAAAAAAAGTAACGCGTTACCGGTAACGCCGTTACTTGTAACGCGTTACCGCCAACACTGGTTGTCACACAGTCAAACTTTCTAGTCACGAGAGAACTTCTCGGCTTCGGGGTAGCATAAAGAAGGCCAAGGGACTGCACGTAACCAGGCACGGAGGTGCAACAAACCCGTTCAACCATTTCGCTTCGTAGGTCCCAGGGGAGCGAAGACGCGGGACCGGGCAGACAACACGAGCCATTTCCAAAGTCGGGCGTCGGAACGGACGGCTGAAGAAGAGACGGCGAACGTGCTCGGCCCTCGGCACATAAAAGCCGATCCCCATAAAAGCGACGCACGCGATGCCACTCCGTCTGCGGAGAGGGCAGGCGTTGGTCTACCCGCGACTTTGGGATGGAGCACGCCCGTCCGAGAGACCTTCGGAGAGGGCGCCAAGTCACCTGACGTCCCCTGGGACGGCTCATCGTTCGCTCGGCTCCCATCGTAGTCTGAAGAATGGAACGGCGCGCCGGGCGGAACGCTCCTCCACATCTTCGAGTGGCTGTCGGCTTAGTGGATGCATATCCGGAGAGACGCTCGTTTTTCACCCCGAGAATTCCGCCCGTTTCCCTTCACGAGGCTCGCAGCTGACGGTCGGGTGGAGGACGGCTGGGCAGCCGAACCTTGATGATGATGATGATGGTTTGCGGCTTCTGGCGCGCCACCTGGGAGCGGTCCACCGGCCGCCGCGGCCGAGTCTACGGAACGCGTGCCGCCGGCAAGCTTCCGGGGTGTGGAATCGCGCACGACGTGAAAAGATCGCCGTTCTCGGCGCAGCTCGTTCTGCGCAGGCGCCGTGAGGCAAGGCGCTCAAACACGGAGTCGACCCTTCGGTTTGCCGTCAGAGGTGTTTTACGATCGACATGGCATTTGAGCGCGTCGTACACTGCGTCTGCCCGGAAGGAAAAGCTGGACTGGGAGATGCGCGGCTGCAACGAGGCACCCGCAAACGTTGTCTGTAGTGGACTCACGCAGCGCGTACTTGTAGTCTTCCTACGAGCGGGACGTTAGGCACGGGTCTGCGGCTCTGGCCTCGTCACGCCTGTTTGACCTTCTATGTATGCGGTGTGGAAGGGACTGCGTCACAACACCCAGCTCCGGTTGGAATGATTACTGGGCAGACTAGCTAGCTGCCTTCCAGTGCGGTCGTGGAACGCGTTACAGGGCGGAACGCCGGCATCGGCGTTCACACGCGCTCCAAAGGTGTAGTGGAAACAAAAGCCGCCCTTGCCTCAACGGTACACCTCGAACCCGTTAGAATACGCAACGCCGCGTTCACTATCGAACGCCCTTCAACGGGGGCTGTCGGAACCCGTTACATGGGCAGAAGCTTAGGCGAGATCTTCTGGTGACAGATCACACAATTACAAGATAAATCGAGCAACTGGAACGAGACATTCCACCCAATGTAACGAATAAAGTGTGCGCGTAAATCGCCGAGAAAACAAATATTGGTTAACTCCAAGAAAACTACCTCGCTATCCGGGAAAAGCCCGCACCAGTTTCCCCGAAAGCCGCCGTATAAATACCCGAAGAGGGTCGGACGTTTTCGCTCGGGATCTGGCAGCAAAGAACTACCCCAGCGGCAGGGAGACACGCTATTGGGCTCGGCATGCAAGCTCGCATTTGTCTGCCAACCGTCCCCGGAGCAATTTCACGCTCACAAGAGACGAAGACAGAGCACGCCCAGACACAAAAGTGGCAACAAGGAGCTCGCGTATTTATTACGTGTTCGTAGCCCCTCCTTGCCAAACACCTTACCTCACACAAGCGAGAATAAGGAAGAGAAGAGGACGTCACTTGAGACGTCACGCCGACCAACCAAAATTTGTCCACGGAGGTGTCGCCTCGTCGCCTCCAGGGTGGCACCAAACCCGAGCCCAAAATGGTCCGCCCTCACCCTTTGCGACAAAACCCCATAAGCTCAATCAAGCCTTAGAGTGGGACCGACAGCATTCCAACCGCCTTGACACTGCGTACACGAGATTAGGGGAACTGCCCCGGCGTGCGGTCGTGTATCACAACTGCGTGATGCACGTTAAAGGAGCTGCGCAACGATTTTAACGTGGAAAGAATTTGCATCTTCTACTTTTGACATTGTACATCTTGTCCCAAAGGACAGAAAACACACCTTTTTTCCTTCGAAATGTTGCGAGTCCGACGCGTAATCGCGAAGCAAAAATTAGAATATTGCCCGATCTGCAGCCGCAAGCGGCGGCCATGAGAACCACGCGGCATGACGTCAATGGGGGTCTTGTAGATAGACAGCAAGTTGTGCAAATACGTGTTCGATAAAAGGTAACTTTTCTATAAATCTGGTCGTTTCAATATAAATATAAATGCGTCAAAAACCTGGTATCATCGACAAACTTTTATTATACGGAGTTTTACTGGCGCCATCTATCCCAGGTCTACAAAACCGTCAGCTCTCTCTGATACCGCGAAGAGCCGCTAGGAGCCGGGGAGGGGAGGGGGGGGGGGGGGGGGGGGGGGTAGAGCAGGACAGAGATGGCCGGACCCGAATGAGACTTTCCCCCTTTCACCATATTGTTCACGCTGCGCCAGCACGTGGTCACGCGGTCGCAAGCGGGTGAGTTCTCGCTGCTCACTGATGGCTCTATACTTCGTATCAGCTTAGGTCCGAGCGCGGCAGATGTTATGAGCCGAAGGGCCAATCAAAGAGCGAATGAGGCACAACGTCATGGCGTGCTCTCTGCAGTTGATAGGACCAGCCGGTATTCTCTGTTTCTCTGTGCGTGCTCCTCTGCTGGCTAGTTTCATAAAGCGCAGAGAGCACGCCATGACCCTGCGCTTTTTGCGCTGTATGATTGGCCCTTCGGCTCATAACATAGGCCGCGCTCGAACCTAAGCTGAAACGAAGTATAGAGAGAGAGCTTCACTGGGAACTCTGCGCGACCCCCATTGACGTCAGAGCGCACGTGACTCAGTAGATGGTGAAGGAGTTGAGATGTGCCGAAAACCTCAATCTTTGTCCATTTTTAAAATACAAATTAGGACATGCAAGGCAAGAGCGGTTTTTTGTTCTTTACTTCCGAAAGGTCGAGGAAACCAACTGCCAAATTATTTAAGCAAAACACAGAAATTGTTGCACAGCTCCTTTAAAGACCCCAGGCTAGCGTAGCGGTTGTACTGCACTGGCTAAATTGCTCATCTACAGCGAGTGACTCGTCGCAACTTTGAAATGGCTGACCAACTACCCGCCGTATAAGTATTCACACAACCCCAATTATTACTATACTCCGTTTCACCTTCAGTCCGAGCGCAGCGGACGCTAGGAGTAATCCCAGCCAATCCAGCGTGGGGAGAGTGTCATGTGACCTTGAGCTCCCTGTGTCCCTCTGCCCAACCGGCAGGTCACGCGATTTTCTCCCGGCGCTGGATCGGCTGGGACGGCCTGTGGCGTACACTGTGCTCAGACTGAAGGTGGAACGGAGTATAGAGGAACTGCCCTGCTTGCAGAGTATCGCCTTCCTTTTCCTTTCCCCGCCAACTCCGTATTGGGGGAGGTGACGTGCGCCGAGCTGGATCCAACCTTCATCCGGGAAAGCGACCTTGCAGGCGCCGTCGCTTTGCGTTTGCGAAATATACATCCCACATCAAAATCGAACCAACGGGAAGGTTCCTTGACCATGGAACATTTTGTGTAGCCCCAGAGCCCGTTTGCTCGAAGCCGGTTAACTTTAACTGCGGTTAAAGGTTAACCGCTTTTCCTTACTAGGTACCCACAAGTACCTAGCCAAGTTTGCCGAGGGCTGGATGAGCGATAGCTTCGTGTTCTATTATGGTTGGTAGCTGGTGTTTCCTGCTGGTTGCAACAAATATAAGTGGCCTTTCTGGAAAAGTTCCCGAAAAGCGGGCACCCAAGCATGCTTTACTACCGGGTTTTCGCGACGCAGCGCGGCATATATTAGAGCTTAAGAAACACTTTTTGTGACTCGTGGTACGGATATTAGGTAAGGTAAAACTAAATTAACACTTGATTGAATAATTTCTAAATGTTTGGCTGTCTGAAATGGAGAGAAGCCTCGTTGAAATTTCCTTCCATGTTCGAAAGAGGACGACGAAGTTCAGTCCCAGAAATTACGAGGAAGAAATTAGCAGTAAAAGGCGGGCATTACACCGGCTGCATGGTTACCAGCATGTAAGAACTTTATTTAACACGGTCATAAATTGAAAAACGTGTAATTCGACTCTAGTGAAAATGTACCTATTTTTTGAACAACCGAAGTATCGAGGAGAATGCTGAAAGTGTAATTCTAGGCTCCGCGCGCGCTGGCCTTCCCCGTATAAAAGATTCGTTGTAAACAATCCTAATAACGTTTTGACGAAGGCGCTTGCGAGGCAAAATTTATTTTTGGCTTTTGCTTTCGAACAGTTACCACTGCGGACGCCAGCACGTGCAGCGCGAGTAACTACACTCGTAGCATGCTCCTTTGTACTTGGGAAATTTAGCAAAAGGTCTATTGGGACGCTGTCTGCTTCTGCGTGCTATCGATACGCGCCCGATTGAGTCAAAGCAATACAATCGCTACGTTCGATTTGCCTCGATCTCCCGCACCGGTGCAGAAAAGTGTAGGGCGGCGTACTTCCGGTCGTATTTGAATACACATGCCGGAAGTACACTGTCCCGCACTTTTCTGCACCGGTGCAAGGGGTGGAGGTAAATCGAACGAAGCTATTATAGTATTCCAAAGACGTTGCCATGCCGACAGTTTTCGCGTTCATTTAGGCTTAGGAATGGCCAGAATCGAAAGACTATAAAAAAAAAATGCGGTAAGGGTATTGCTTATGCGTTTCGATTTCAGTGAGGTAAAGCAACGCGAAAGCCTCCGGCACCATTGATTGCTTACTAACGCGCCCGATATTGCAGCTACTACGGCGTATTAGTTCCAAAGCGAGCGGCGCTCGGTCACACGGGTACCGCCATGTTTCCCCGCCGAGCAGTCTACGAACCTAACATATTAAAATATGTTAGGCTCGTAGACTGCTCGCAGCTTTTGTTAGTTCTAGATAAAGTATGTTTTGTCTATACGATATATAAAGAAAACCAGGCGTATTTAAACTTAGAATGCGTCAGGCGGTCTCGGGGCCAGTGGCAGTGTGTGCTAGCGTTGGTGCAATAGAGCACCGCAGCTCGGAGTCAGAGCCCAGGAGTCGTGTGCTCGATGGCCGCCCTGCCTGTTTCTGCCTGGATGAGCATCGTAAAAAACATGCCAGAACTGTACAGAGGAGATATTTCACGCCTCTTGGGGCAGTGACGTTTTCCAATATTTCTTATCACGCGCCAGAAAAACAAAATGCGTGTAACTTTAATAGATGGTCGAGAGATGCGCCCTTTATTCGACACTGCATCGTATCGCCACACAGGTAAAGAAGATTTACCAGCCAATGCGTATAGTGGCTTCATATCATTGGCCCGAAAATCTACATTTCCCACCGTTTTCAGGAGTCATTGAGCGGTGTCCGCTACGAAACAGTAAAACGCGATTAAAAGCGAACTAAAATGTCCGCAAATGATACTCATATAAACGCGTCCGGAATTTTCTGTATTCTGAAACCAAATTAGATAGGAATCGCGAATTTACTTCGAGTCATAGCGGTCCAGCGGTCGACCATCGGATGAAGAGAACGGTTAGAGCCTCACCATGTAAGGCGCACTTTATGTTGACGCGGGTTCGCGTCGCCCACCGTCACCCATTACAGACAACAAACCTTCCAGCTAGTCATCGTATCCCAATACCGTCGCTGCCATCCCGAGGGAAATACAACCGCGGAGCTACGCGAATCGCCAAAGCCCACGAACTGCTGTCATCGGGGGTCGACTGTTGGTTTGTGATTCCGTTTCTGGAAGGACACCCCTTCCGCTGTCAAAGCACATACGATGGTTACAGAGGCACTTCTTTTAACAACAGAATAAGCGCTACTAGCCACGTCGGTCTTCGATTAAATTAAGCTCGGAAAGCACGGAATACTGCACGCACCGTTCACCATATTAAAATTATCCATGTGGCCAGCTCTTCGCGTCGAAACAAAAATAAAACAATGACATCAAACGGGCTACACGTTGAAAGGAGGCCGACGCAACGTTAAAATGCGACGTGGTCAACTTTTCTGTCATCGCGAGCATCAAAGCAACATCAAGTTTTCATCTGGCCGCCAACATGCTCTGCCGTTAATTCTGCGGGCACTGGAAGCGGGGAGTTGCACAGGGCCTGGTGCATTGACGCACTTGACGCATGCACTTCCCAGACCAAGGCATCTTCCCGCAGCGGCCCGGAGGCAGCGAGGGAGGCGCTCACCTTGATAGAGTCGTAGCAGGCGATGACGCGTCCGTTCTGCACCTCCACGTTGGGCGGTGGATGGGCGAACTTGCACTCGGCGTCCTGGCGGGAGCACTTGTTGCGCTGGTACTCGCGGCACACCTCGAGCTGGAGCCAGCGCGAGTCCTTCACGTTGGCGGCCGCCGCCATGATGGAGCCGGCCGACAGCGGCGCCGCGGTGACCAGCAGCGGCGACGAGGACGACGCCGGCTGCTGCACCAGGGCGCCGTTGCCCGTGGCGCTCACCACGCCCGCCGTCGGGCTCGGGGGGCTCGGGGGGGTCGCCACGCTGGCGCCGGCCGCCGAAGGCGCTACGGGGCCCGTCTTGGAGCCGAGGGGGGCGGGCGGGAGAGGGCCCGGGGCCTGCGTCTCGGGGGCTGCTTCAGGAAGCCAACAGCGGCCTTCGGGGGCCCATGCACCGTCACCCGGCTGCCACTGCAACGACAAGGACCGCCACCGGTCAGGCATATACGCCGCCACCTCTTTCCCGGTCTAGCGTTTGCACCTCATATTGCGAGCGAAACACTTTGGAATCGAGGCACACGAGCCGCGAGATACGAAAGCTGACGACAGCCCGTGTGTATGCCATCATGCCGAGAATACAGACCTCGGAAAGATGCTGACAGCAGGTACAGCACAGGACATGGCGCACTTGCCTTCATACACACGCGCGCTTTTGCTTGAGAGGTGACATCTCAGCCATTTTTCCGCACAATTGGTTTTTTATGCATTTTGAAGTGCGCGCAATCCGGTGTCACTCAGCTCGAGCGCGTAGCTTTGGCTAATGTGTAGACGCCATTTTACCGCCCAAGTCGCGCACCGAGTGCGCGAGAGCGTCACGCGCTGGCACGTTCAGGGCAACAATGGATGTCTTCAGCTTGAGACAGACAGACATGTATACGGCACCCTAGGCGTATTCGGTTTCGACACACTCTTCGGAAAACCCGAAAATAAGGAAGGAAAGCGACACACGCTCGGAGCTCCGAACCGCGGCTGTTTTTGGAACGGGACGAGTCGTACTGAGACCAGGCGGGAATAGGGAACGGTTACTTTGAACCAGTCGGTAAGTTGGTTTTATGGAGGTCCCACATAAGGTGTACTAATACTCTACGCAAAGTGACAACGTTGCCGAAGGAAAGGATGAAGGATGAATGAAATTATTAGGGAGAAATTAGAGAAATCCGTCCGACACAACAACCACTCCGAATAGAGAGGGAAAGGCGAACCCTCCGATGGCTCAGAAGAACGGTACGTGACAACATTGGGGGGTTAAGATGCAGGTGTGTATATATCCTCGAGCTAGCTAAGGATTACGAGGGATCCGTCGCATTTTCGGTAAGCGAGAAAACCAAGTATGTCGAAGGGGACTGGGCGACCAGGCGCACCCGGAAAGCAAGGACTTTTTGCTGCCATCACTGTACTCCGCTCAGCTATGGTGCCTGAAAGGCGTCTAGGACTGGTGTGTTCAGCGCCCTATCCTGCCCTATCCATCAAAAGTTGTCCTGAAGTGACAACAAATGACGTCAGAAGAGCCGGAATGTCCCGCTAGAAGTAGCGGCAAAAAGCAGGAGCGAACGCGAGTGTCGTATAGCGGCGACCCAACTCCTAACTGACGAAGCTTCCGCGGAGCTTCGGCGGTGTCCCACCAGCAGTGTCCCGCCGCTTTTGGGACAACGCCAGGATCGCGGCCGTCGACGACACTCGTATGGCGTCATAGGGCGCAAACGGAGGACCACTTGTTTGGACGCGACAAACACACCGGTCAGAGACGCCTTCCAGGCACCACAGTTGAGCCGCGCTGGAAGCTACGTCCTCGTTGGATCGGGCATTTATCTAGATGGCCACGTCATCACGCCCATACTCAAGCACAGCAGAGAAGAAGTGATTGCGTCAGCCTCGCTGCCAGCGCGTCTTCCAGCGGCTGCCAACGAGCGGAAGGTGGCGACGCCCAGACCGAAGCTTCAACGTGTTTGCCGCTTGGGGCGGAATCCACTAAATATGACGTCACACACGGGCCTTCTAGGCGGCACTGCCAGCGGCGAGGGGGCTGGGGAAGTAGAGATGCAAAACTATCCAAGACCATCGATACTAGCGTCGAAACATATCCATAGGACTTTATCAAGAGTCAACTATCGTTAGTGCCCTCGATAGTACTATCGATCGTTGGGTGTTGATATTATCCGAAGTCAACCTTCAAAAAAACTATCTGGTCCTACGAAAATGAAAGCACGACCCAAAAAGGAGACGACCAGGTATATGTGCGGGCAGACAACGCTCTTGGGAAAAACTTGAAATTCAAAGGAAACTCCTATTTGGTCGAAAAAGACGCCCCACTTCCCTTTTCATACGGGTAAAGAGATGTCGCTATATTTTCGCATTTCATCACCATCGCTCGCTAGCATCATATTCAAGCAGGGTTCCGGATAACTACGACGCGTCGTTTCCTTATCAGGGACCACAAAGGGGATTTTATTTTCCTGGTTGAGCTCTAGATATAAAAAATAACCAAAGGGCAAACCTCCAAAAAAACAAGATATCTTTCATTCATAGATCGGCAATAGTTTACACTGTGTCCGTGTGTTTTTAACCTGTTTTAGGTTGTTTCTCGATAGTTACGCTAAAATCCCTAATTGCAGTCACATGTTTCTCCGAGCTTCACGACATTCTACGACAGCTCTACTCGGCGCCAACTATTCCGTGCACCGTTGTCACGGCCAGCGTAACGTCCACAGCGCTGCTGGGAAAGCACCGCTCGGCCTTATCTTGCGTCTCATTCGCACGTGCAACTAGCTTTAACGGAGTTGGAGTACTGCGGAAGCTACGCTAGCCTCGGGGACGTACTACAATATACTTGCCGAGAATAGTAATCGATAGCTTAGATTTAACTTTATATGGTCGATGGCTTCATGATATCTGTGTATCAATAATTTCGTGATAGTCGGCTATAGATATAGTCTGGAGTTTCACGATAGTCGACGATCGATGCGGATAGTTTGTTCGATAGCATGGGGAAGGCGGCAGACGCGGCCTTCCCGAGCCTGCTCCGACCGCATCCTCGTTTGTTTGTCGTGTCGCTCCCGACGCCTTTGACTAGGCGCAGATAGGGTGCAAGAGCGACGAATGCGTGGAAGGAAGGAATTCCTTTTGCGCAGCCCTCTCCCCCGCCGCCCTCGGCTTTGCCTTCCTTCAGCGCATTCCGACGTCGTCTCTCGCTTCGATATGCTCGATCCGCGGAGGGAAGAGCGAAGCGGCCTTGAAACCGGTCGGGCGTGAAACAGCCTCGAACCCAATTTCTGGCGCTGGGCGCGTCGCCCAGCCTTGCCCGACCGGCGGAACCCAAACCCCTAGTCGCAACGCTAACACAAATGGGCAGGGAGGGGCAAAGAAAATGCCTAGCCAATTTTACCGGGAGTATTTTACGATAAGGAAAACGACATGCGCACGGCAACGCCCCTCGCAGAGCACGGGGCGACCAACTACGGCGTCAGGCGGCTGTTGCGAAACTCACCCTCGAAACCTGAACCGCTCGCGTCCACAGATACTAAACGAAATACGATAACGGCGCCACCCTTTAGCGACGAGTCAAAACGGGAAAGTTGCTTTCAATAGCCAAGATCGCCCTGCATGCGAGATGGCGTCACCAGCCTTTGCGAGACTCGACCCTGCTATGATAAAGTGGCACCGATCCGTACTCGAGAACGGAACTAATGGTGATCGCAACGCCGCCGTTTCTCCCACGCGGCCACTCGAGGAACTAACTGCGCGGCTGATGGGTGTTGGTTCGTGAGTTTCGATAGCGTCCACTGTGACTGTTCTATTTTGGCTTTAATCGGCCATTTTGGCGCCGAAACACACACGGTGGAAAGGGCTTCAGGGAAATGTGAATAGAACCATGTATCCACTTGGCGACCACAGCCGTGAAGACCGCTGATAGGCCTAACGCTCTTCACCATCACATCATCATTAACATCATCCCGCATGCATCAAGCCAACAAGCTTCACATCAACCTCGCCGTCATCCCCTACGTGTTTTTTTTGTTTTTTTTTTCTTTTTTTTTTTTTCTTTTTTTTTAATTTGGGTGTTTGTAGGCACCTGGTATGGGCCTTCGGCACCTCTGCTGTACCTACAGACTCAGAAATAGAGTAAATGAAATAAACAGTGTGTGTGGTCCGTCCGTCTCTAACGAAAAGCGAATGCGGTCGTAGTTGCTTGTTGCAAGATAGAGTTGGCACTGATTTAGGCCTCTAGAAACTATGTGGAAAGTCTAAAAGATTAAAGGAGAAAACGCGCTCACCAAGTAGGAAACAACAACCGCGCGATGTGTTTTTAAAATTTTTTCAGCAAACAACGAATCCTCACAGATTTCATTGCCGGATGGCCGTGGATATGAAGACCGTAAAGGGCTTACATTGTTGCGGATGTTTATAGCTGTCTATTTGTAAACAAAATAACTTTGTTGCAATGCTTACGCGTAGGTCTTAATTAAAAAAAAAAAAAAAACGACTAATGAGTGCACAGTTGACTTCAAAGCACAGTCGAAAACCCAACGACCTGGGTGCGCCGGCAGCGGGATTTATGCAAGGCGTTCATTCAAATACATAAAAAAAAAACGTAAAACAGCTATAGCTTCGACGTGACGGCGGTTCCTTGGTTAACAAAATCCTATTATATATGGCTGGGAAGTTGAACACGTGCTGAGATTCCATTTTCTGCGCTCGCAAGAGACGCAGCGGTTCAGGGAAGTAATTCAGGGAAGGTGAACGCCATTTCAACTGAAGTAACCGAACTTGGAAGAAAGACTGCCAAATTCAAGCTGAAGATATATAATAAAGCGTCAATCATTTTTTACAGCCACCAACGTCGTGCGCAACACTTTGAATGCCTGCTTTCATCGCAGCCGACTGCGTGGCTATGAAAAAATATGTTCAAGGACTCGCGGAGGACGTCAGTAGCGGTAAAATAGGATAATAACGAATAAGGTTCATTGCCAAGAGCAATTCCCCGAGACACCCCAGATAAAAACAAAAAAAAAGTATTTAATGCGAACCAAATAAAAAAAAAAACCTCCAAATAACCCAGATAAAACAAATAACAATATAAAAAGCCACAATAAAATATATCAAATGCTGACTCGCCGCCACAATGACGTAAAGCACCTATGTGTCTATCTCTCGGAGTCCTGCATGCCTTCGTCCTCCACACTGTCGCGTCAAAGGGTAAAGAGCCTCCCCGTGAATCATCCGACACCTTTGTATGTCCTGTAGATACTGAGTTGCATTACCAAAGGCCTTGTGTTGGGTAACCAGCGAGCTCTGGGGAAAACAAACTGGAAACAGCGTCCCCCCCTTTTTCCCATAGTTTAAACTTTTCCTACTGGTTGAGTTGCGAAAGCGGGGGTCTGGCTGCGAGGCATGGTGATAACGGCCGGATTTAGAGCGGCCTTGACCCAAAGTAAACGAATACCAGGAATGAGGAAACCCCGACGTGTTCGGGGGAGCTACAAGGCGCCAGGAGTGGACCAATCGTGCCGTTGCGCCCCCGCAGCAACCCCCGGTGGCCGGCTGCCAACCACCACGACTTCCAGCCGGTTCTTCCAGCGCCCGTCGCAGCTGACGCCCATTCGCGCCGACAGAGAGGCCCAGCGCGGCACGCGCCACAACTAGGCATGTCGCGAACCACCCTAGGTTCGATTTCGAAAGGTTTCGATATTTGCGAAGCGAACTGAGGTTCGATTTCGAAAAATTTCGATATTTTCGTACCGACCGAGGTTCGATATCGAAAAATTCGCAACTTTTGTCCACAGCGGAGTTTCGAATTCGAAAATTTCGAAGCTTTCACGGTTTCTAAAATTTCGAATTCGAATATTTCGAATAGTTTTTTACTTCAGGTTCGATAAATTCGAAGATTTCGAACTTCTTTGTAAAAAAAATTCGAAAACCTCGAACGCTTCGAATTTTTATAGACATGAAGTTCGAACAATTCGAAGATTTCGAATATCTTTTGGCATAAAGTTCGAAAAGTTCGAAAGTTTCGATTCACTTTTAACGCTAAATTCAAAAAAAAAAAAAAACTTTGAAGATTTTGAATTTTTTTTAATCCAAGTTTTCAAAGTTTGAAGTCCGATTTTCAAGTTTTTCTACAGTTTCAGTTTCAAATAACGTTTTCACGACTCGCTTGTTTTCACAAAATCAAGTTTAGAAAAGTTAGGGTGCGATATCTAGATTCTGCGAAGTTGGTAAGGCAATTAAATGAGACGACGAGTGTCCCGGACGTGCTAGAATATTTGCCAGTGCAGAATTGTGACCGCCAGCCCCCGGGGGGGGGGGGTCGGGGGGGGGGGGGGGAGGGGGTCGGGTCTTTATCATGCAGTAGCGATTGCACGAACACACTGTTTTACGAGACTCATCCAGTTCGAAACGGCCAGGGGCAAGCAGGAGGTTGAGGCTCAGAGAAACCTTGAAGCGACCTGGAAAACTAGCTCGCCACCCCTTGCACGCTAGTAGTAATCCGATCCGGTGAAGTTTATAATTGTACTGGAGGTTTATTTTCTGGGACGGAGGAATCGCCTCGCAAAAAGCACAAAAGCCGACACAACTCGAGGTCGAGGAGCGTTCTACCATACAAGTGGCGTCGGAAGAGGAAAAACGGGGAGAAAGAGGGTAGCGGGGGGGGGGGGGGGGGGGGGGGGGGGGCCTCAGTTTCCTTCTCCCCCTTGCAGGTATTTCGGACTGTTAAAGAAAACAATACGGGGAAAGAGGGCGTGGTCGAGCTTATTTTAATCTGAAATTATTTATGCATATGTATAGCTACTGTCGCTCTTCACTGCATAAAAGGTTGCGTAGATGGTCATTGTTAGAAACTCGTTGTCAGAAGGCACTGCTCGTCACATGCTTAGTGGTTCGGAAGTTCAAAGCTGTCTTTTCGACCTAAACACCTATGCCGATAGTAACAAAAGAAAAAAAAAAAAGAATAAATGCGGGAATAAAAAGCAGGAGAAAAAAAAAACTATCAAGAATTCGTCGGAAGTGTTCTATTCTTGCATATTCAGAGGTTCAGAACTTCGAAACAAGTTTCTTTTACCAAAATGTGTACAGGCTAAAAGAAACACGTCCCAGAAACGTGAAGCGAAAAAAAAAAAAAAGTTTTCTTTTAATGACGTGCTGAACTTGAACACTACTAGAAATCTTCTGCCATGAGTTAATTTATTCCTTAACGTGAAAAAACAATAAATATATTATTTTGTATTCTGCAGATGGCAATGATATGTACTGTCTGTGGTGTTAATTTAAATGCGATACCTCAAACAACTTAGACGAAAATAAATATCAAGTTTAGGTCATAATTGCATGCAGATACATGTTTGGACATTTCTTCGAAACTCACGTTGAATAACAATAATCACATCTTAAGACGGCACTTACCTACGCTATACATAGATCATTCTTAAAAAAAAGTATAACATATCTACCATAAATAGCTCCGGCTGCAGCGTGCTTCAAATCTGGCACAAACGATAATCGTCAAAAACCCGTCGTCCGTCCTCGCCCCTTCGGGGGATTTATTTCTTTAAACCTAAGCATGCCAGAACATTGAAATAAATGACATTGTCTTTCGTAAGGAACGCAGCACCGTGTGTAAAAGTTCGAGAAAAAAAATTACGAATGTACCCCACTACTTGAAATCAAATGAAACCGTCCGCCCGGTCTTTCGAAGTTCGACGAACGTCGAACTTTTACCCTATAAGTTCGAGTTCGTCGAACTTCTGACTTTTCAAAATTCGAAAGTTCGAAACTTTTCGAATTTTCTTGATAAATAAGTTCGAAAGTTCGAAATTTATCGAATTTTTTTGGTCAGTCAAGTTCGAAAGTTCGACAAGCATCGAACCTTGCAGCGCATAAGTTCGAAAGTTCGAAAAAGATCGAATTTTTTAGCGTAATAAGTTCGATGGTTCGAAAAGCGTCGAACTTCTTAGCTTAAAAAGTTCGAAAATTCGACCTCCGTCGAATTTTACGATATAGACAATTCGAAAAATCGAAATCTTTCGAACCTTTCGAACCGCTTGATTCGATCATCGAAACTTCGATTCGAAAAAAGTTCGCGGCATCCCTAGCCACAACTAACCACCTGGGCGCTTTCTTCACTAACCGAATAACCTTATCGAGTAGTGTCGTTAATAGTTCACGCTCTATAAAATGACGCTACTCGTTACTTGAATCTTTCTCTTTTTAATGGCAAGTTTTCATCTCTCAACTTGATGTACTTCCAAAACGTTTTAGTCTGACTTAAGATAAAAAAAAGTATGTTCTATAAAGGGGGTACAAGAAACACTATGAAATCATAGTTCAACATAAAAAAATAGCGCAAAAAAGACAAGGACAAGAAGTATACAGGACAAGCGCTACTATTGTATACTTCTTGTCCTTGTGTGTTTTGCGCTATTTTATGTTTAACTAGGATGAACCTACTACCCCAACAACGTACCCTACTAAACTATGAAATCATTCTGCACGTGTCACTTATATCTATCTACCAGATAGTTCTCAACTATACAGCAACGCAAGTATATTCTTGTCCAGTTTGCTCGCACCTTTAAACTAACTGCCTTCCCATCACAACGCTAGTTAGATTTTCCGAGTAAGGATACTTCGTTAAATTTGGAAGGCGGCAACGAATCTCAGAAACGCGTAACTTTTCTACGCTATTTACGGGGGCACAGAGCTGCTTGTAACTACGTGCTTTTAACATCCCTTCCTTCCTACCTTATCGAAACGAACGTTTCAAACTCAAAAAGCCAACAACCGAACCTCGTGACGGTACGATCGCTCCTGAGCGCGTCCTTGCAACGGGGCATGCGCAGTGGCTGTAATCGGCTGATAGGCAGCCGGTCTCAGATGGGTCCAGATTACCCGTAACGCCCTGCATACCGCCGTACCAAGCAGAAAAAAAAGCTCCCAGGAACGAGACTGACGAAAATAATCCCTGGAGAAGGGGAACGCGAGGAACAAAGAACAAACACGAATCTCCAATGCACCTTTGCGTTTCATTGCATTATAATATAAAAGAACTAGACAAACGCCGGATCTAAAGATATCAACCTAAGCGCGTTTAAGGAAGATCACGTACAGAGCGGCTCGGAGTGTCTGCTTCGCTGATTAGTCATTCACTTCCTCACCACATCAAGTGTGCACGATGAAATGATATAATGAAAAGTCTTTCACTCCTTATACGCCGAATAACTCGCATATATCGGCACAACGACCGTTTTGAATGGTGCTAAGGGAATTTCCGAACAAGACACGAACAACCCAAGAAGCGTGTTAGAGCGTGCGCGGCGCTGCGCCGTCCGGCGCTCCATCTCTCGCTGCTTTTACGCGCCCTTGCTCTGCCGATGTAACCAAGACAGAATGTAACAAAACAGAACCCGCGGGGAGGGCGAAGGGGCGTCGTGTGTGACATTTCCATAGCTCGCTGTTGCGTGCAAAAAAAAAAAAAATATATATATATATATATATAGATATATATAGAAATACACTAGCTTATTAAGCGATTTTCCTGACTCGATGCCGGCAAGTCGGTCCGCTCGGGGAAGAGGGAGCGGCAAAAGTGGGAAACCGCGAGACACCTTGGGTTGAACGAGGGTAATGGCTACCCTGAGCGGACCGACTCGCCGGCATAACGTCGGGAAAACAATGCGCCCAAGAGGTTGTCTAGGAGAGGAACCATTAGCGCAGCAAGCGCCGGAAACTAGGCAAGTCTGCCTTCCGTACCCTCTTGGACGCGGAAATCTTCAAAGCGTATCGCTCACCCCCCCCCCCCCCCCCCTTTTTTTCTTCTGGCACCTCGATTCGATATTATAAGCACATGCGTGAAGGTTGCCCAATAACAGTTTTATTAATGATGAACGAGAGACATGTTGCACAGGTCTTATAATAACGCACGTAAAAGGGGGGGGCGAGTGATATTCAATAAAGCTTTTGACTAATGCGAAACACTCGTGATGTGTGCTTCGCAAATATCAATAAATTCAGAGTCAGTAAACAAACAGGCTAGTTAATGTTACTTATAAAAAAAAAAAAAAAAGAAAAAGCCGAGACGACGGACGAAGAAATGGACAAAAGTCTCAAAACGTTTGTGTTCTATCTCGCCTCCAAACACAAAACGCCGTAAGACCTTTGTGTGAAGGACACCAACAAAAAACGTCTGAGACGTTTTGTGTTTGTCTTCCTCTTCGTCCGTCGTTCCGGCTTTCTCTTTTCTTTTTTTTTTTTTTCTTTTTTTTTTAATGTAAAGTAACGATTATTTTTTTTCTTTTCGGAAGAGAATTTTAGTTAGGGATAGCTGAAAGCGGGGAATTTTGAAATCTACTCGTTTTCGCGAATACAGGGTTTACCTTTCAGGTTGTGATCATGACGTAAATTAATGTCAGATGGCGAATGACAGTCATTGTCGCGAAAGGAAGAATGGTACATGTTGTGAAACATGACAAGACGAGCAACTTTGGTACTTTCAGTTAATGGACGCGGCTCTAGACTTTTATCTTGCATATCTTAGCAAAAGCGAGAGAAAAAGCACCGCCTTACCCCCGAATTATTGCGAATCCGCTGCGTAATACCTCGAAGGAAAACCCGTGTTTTTTCTCGATCTGCCGCCGCGTGTGGCGGTCATCGGAACTACGGTGTGACAACATTCGGAGTACGCAAGTTTTCGTGACGCCATCTATCGAAAGTCGACCAAACCATTTTCTCTCCACCGCTACCTTCGCCATCTTTCCGGTGGCGTCTCTTGTATCGACCGCTCGCCACGACCTTCAACGATTCTAAGCGGGTGCGGTGCTCCACTGTAGCCGGATTTCCAAAAGTCGACAATACGTAAGATAGAACAGTGACGTAACTGCGCAACTCACTCGAAAGACGTTTTAGTTAAAGGGTACTTTTGAGGAAAAAGAAAGGTAGTACTGCATACAAGGTAAATGCTAGTAACCGCTTGTCACGTATGTTAGTAGGCACATAACAACCGTAGGTATTAACGGACAAGCCAGTAACGGTTATTAGGTCAAGAAGCTATAATCGGTGGCAGGTTAAGAGTTCAGGGCGAGGGAAAGGAAGGCTGGGGAGGAGGAAGCAGGCGGAATGCTCGGATGTTTCCTCCTCTCCGGCAATCCATCTGCTTTCTCCTCCCCTGCCTTCCTTCTCCGTGCCCTGAACTCTTAACCTAGGGCACCGACTAGAGCAACGGTTACTAACCAAACTAGTATATTTTACTACCTTTAGCTAGTAACTAGTACTAGCCATCACAAGACCAAAGCGGCGCAAGTCAACGTCCAATTCAAAAGTGACAAAAAATTATTGCCACGGGACTTTTTTTCCACGATGCTTCCATTCACATTTGCGCAGCATTTATTTCACATTTGCACACGTATTATACATTTAACGCAAACAATAAATTTCAACGCAGAAAACCCCTCACACGCACAACATGCATGCGACGACACGCTAACCCAGCCGCTGCCCGCAATGACTACCAATGCGTCTTTTATACTAATCATTTGAAAGTTAGTCAGTGAGCACCTCGTCCGTATGCGGTACCACAAATACGGCTCTGCGTTCCCACCAATATTGTTTCGCAATATTGTTGCTAAACATTCGAAAGAATGTATCTATACTAAG